>NW_005435060.1:192411-218548 GCF_000147415.1 Chlorella variabilis
GCTCCAGGGCCGCCAGCAGGCCGTGGGCGTGCAGCGCGGCCACGCCCTCGCGCAGGCCCATGCCGCCGAGCGCCGCCGCGTCGCGGCTGCCGGCCGCGAGCAGCTCCTTGATGCGCGCCGCGGCGGCGGCGGGGTCGCCCCCGCCCGCCTCCAGAAGCTCTGCGTACAGCTCGCTGGGACCCTTGATGACGGGGGCTGCCCCTGCCGCCTTCTTGGCCGCCACGCCCTCGTCCAGAGACAGCTTTTTCACCGCCTCCTCCACTGGCGCCGCCGCTTTGCGCACGAGCAGCTTGATGCCGCCGGGCGCGGGGCGCGGCGGCTTGCCCGCCGAAGCCCCGTTGGGCGCGGTCATCTGTGGGGCGCCTGCACCAGGAGCGGCGCGGCGGGGGTGAGGCGCAGGGCCTAGTGGCTGAACCGCCGGTGGCTGAACCGCCGCCGGCGCCGCCGCCAGCCGCCGGCGGCGGCCAGCGACGGCGCTGCCGGGGCTGGCGGCCCTGCAGGCATCCCGGCGGGATGCCCTGGTGCAGCAAGGCCGCGCCTCGCAGGCCGCCGCCTCGCCTGCCACTTGTGGCGGCGCGTGCATGGAGGGGGCGCATGCGTTGCAGCGCGGCCCCATTCGAACTTGGGTCATCTCACCTGAGCCGAATGAAATACGAAGCTCAACAGCCGCGGCGTCGGGCAGCGGCGGTGCTGAAGCTGGGCTCGTGGACTGGCGGCGCCGACGCTTCGAGGGGTGCGGACTTGCTTGTGGATGCCCAGGAGACACCACACAACGCAATGCGCGGGCTGGGGGCCCACCGCACTTGAAGGCATCCTGCTGCGCCCGCTCCTGCTGTGCCCGTCGGCATCCCGCCACTTTCTGCACCCCCCAACCACCCCTTGCTGTTGCCAATCGCATCAAGGCATTTACACATTGTCAAGCAGGGATGCATGCAGTGCACACTAAATCTACAGGAGGCTAGTGCAAAGCAATGCAAGGCGAATGGTCTGGTCCTGAGCTACACTACCGGTCTCTCGCGCACACGCTCCTGTGCCGCGGCTCTCTCAAGCTGCCTTGCTGCTGGCCGCTCCCGCTGCCCGCCGCCGAGGGGCAGCCTAGGCGGTGCCCGCCTGCAGCGCCCGGGCGATGCTCCACACAGAAGAATCTGCCGCCAGAAGCACCTCTAGTTCTGCGGTGACGGAGCGGCGCGGCTGGCCCACAGGCGGCGCTGCCGACGGCGGCGGCGGCACGGGCGCGGCAGCCGCAGCCGCAGCGTCGTCGCCCGCGGCGGCGGCGGCGGCGGCAAAGGGCATGAAGCCCGGGTCGAGGGCCGCCGCCAGCGCCAGCAGCGGCGCGGCTATGCTGAGGTCGAGCTCAGGCTCTTGCGCCGAGGCGTGCCGGGTGGCGCCGCCCCTGCCCCTGCCCCTGCCGCCGGCGCCGCCGCCGGCAGGCCTCTTGGCGGCGGCGGGCGGCAGCCGCTTTGCGCGCTGCGGCGCCGCGTTGACGGGCTGCTGCTCCTGTGCGACGGCCGCGGCTGGGGCGGCTGCAGGCAGGCCGCCCGCCTCCTGCGGGCTGCCCTCCCGCCGCCGCTTGGATCCCACCGCCGCCGCTGCCGCTGCCGCTGCCGCCTGCTGCGGCCCGGGCGGCGGCGGCTGCGCGGCGGGCGGGCCCGCGGGCCGAGCGGGCTGCTGCTGGCAGGCTGCTGTGCCTGGCGGCTCGGGGCTTTCACGCTTGATGGCAGCTGCCGCTGGCGGAGGCTGCTGGCCCTCCCTCGCCTGGCCTGCCGGCTGCTGGTGCAGGCTGGGGCCAGGCTGGCACTCTGCCTCAAGCTTGACCGCCTGAGCCGCCGCCGCCGCCTGCGCAGCCCCGGCCGCGCGCTGCGCCGCCGCCGCAGCCTGCTGGCGCAGCTGGTGCGCCGCCTGCATGTGCTGCTGCAGCCAGGCCTGCTGCTGCTGCCGCTGCTGCGCCAGCTGCGCCGCCTGCTCGCGGGCCGGCTGGGGCTGGGGCTGGGGCTGGGGCTGCGGGGCGGGCACGCTTGGCGCCGGCACGGCCGGCGCCGCAGCCGCCGCCGCCGCCTCCTCCTGCTTTGCCGGCTGCTGCTGGGGTGCGGGCGGGGCTGGCGGCGCGGGCGCCTCCTGCTGCTGCTGCTGCTGCTGCTGCTGCTTCTGCTGCTGGAGGTGTTGCTGTATCAGCTTGAGCTGCTCCTCCCGCTGCACCCCTGGGGGAAGCTGCACCATGAAGAAAGCGCCGCCGGCGGGGCGAGGGCCGCCCGCCGCCGCAGCCGCCGCCGCCGCCCCGGCTGCTTGCATGGGCACCAGCATGGGTACATGCATGGGCACCATCATCATGCCGCCTGCCATGGGAGGGCCCGCCGCCTGCTGCGCCTGCGGCTGCGGCTGCGGCGGCGGGTGCACCGCGTGCTGCTGCTGCTGCGCCTGCTGTGCCTGCTGCGCCTGCTGTGCCTGCTGCGCCTGCATCTGCTGCAGCAGGGCGGCTGGCACCATCATGGGGAAGGGCGGCATCATGCGCGGCGCGGCGGCGGCGGGGGCGCTCGCGGCGGCGGCGGGCCCGCCGCCTTCTCCCTGCTTCATCTGGTCGCGCCGCCGCTTGCAGCCTGGAGGTGGGGAGGCGGCGGGCAGCGTCAGGAGGGGAGTCTTGTCTCCAAGCGATGCAGTCTCCGAGCAATGCAGTCTCCAAGCAATGCAGTGGGCGAGGGAGTGGAGCCTTTCTCACGAGCAAAGCAGCGGCCCAAACCTCCTGCAAGTCCTGACGCAACTCACCACAGGCGTTACAGATGTATCCGTTGATGCCCTTGCCTGCGCGGCGCCAGAAGCAGGTGGAGGTGGCGCCGCAGTGTATGCATATCTGCACGAGGCGGGCAGGCAGGACGCAAGGTTGAAAGCGCGATGCTGCTGCCAGCAAACGAGTGCGGCGTCCCGCCGCTCGAGTCATCGCCGCCGCCCTCGCCCGGCGGCCCCGCCCAGCCGGCCGCCCCATCTGCAAACGCTTCAGTGACCGGTGCATGGGTTGCTGGCGCCGCGGCCGCCGCCAGGAGGCAGGGCGGCTGACCGGGTGGGCAACCGGCAAACGCGGCAGCGTGTCATGCTCTCTCAACGGCTGCCCGCACCCGCGGCAGCGCCGTCTTCTTCTTGATTCGCTGCAGCGCCGCCCCGGCTGCCTCCATCGCGGCCCGCTGGGCCGCCCCGAGGTGAGGAGCCGAAACAGTGGCGTGCCTGGGCGCAGTTTGAACGTCGCCGGCACTTTCTGGGTGCGCAGGCAAGCTGTGTGCGGCTCACTCGGCAGCTTGGGGCGCAGGAGGTTGGGGTGTTCCCCCTTGTCGAGGCTGGTTGCGGCAGCACGCGCAGCGTGACCACTGAAATCTGTGCAAGCCTAGGGAAATTGTGCCAGCAGGCTCAGTCCCTTGAATCCCTCCCTCCACCTGTCCCCTGGAACAGCACCGCGTGCATATGGCTGGATGCTGGGCACTCCAAGGCGGGCGCCGACAGCCCCGTTGCACTACGGAGGGGCAAACAGGCCCCGCGCAGCTACCCGCCCCCGCTCCGCAACCGGCGCATGCGTCCCAGCGCGGCCCTCCCCCCCGCCCGCAGCTAGGTAGCCGTCTCCCAGCGGCTGAGCCCTGGCACCAGCAGGCTGCGGGCTGCAGCAGCTCCCTGGCTGCCCGTGCTGTGGTCGCTGCAGCCAGCGTGCAGAGCGCTCTGAGCACGACCCCGCGCCTCCCCAGCTCACTAAGTTCTACCGGGGCTCTTACATCCAAGCACGCGTGCGGCGCCGGGGCGGGGCGTCCCACGCCGCGCCACCATAGGAAGAGCAGCCGCCGGACGCGCGAAGGGCATGCGTCGAACGCCAGCTCAGCGCGCCGGCTCAGCGTGCCAGCTCATCAGTTCATGGCGCGCACCAGGTTGTTGATGTACTCCTGCCGGTTGCCCGCCTGCCCGCCCTCAATGTAGTGCAGGCGCTTCTTGTCCAGGCCGCCCTGCAGCGCACAGAGGCGCAGGCGGGGGAGAGGGCGGGGGTCAGGCCGGGGCAGCGCGCGGCGGCGGCGGCCCTTGGCACCCGGTCGGCGGCACAGCAGCCAAGGCCCGCGCAGCCGCCCCATGTCCACACGTGTGCCGCTGCCCCGTCAATTCTTTCCACCCATCTTCAAAGTCCACATGCATACTTCCACCTGCCTCTGCACAGCACCCACCTTGGGGGAGGAGAGCTTGAAGGGCCAGAGGAAGTTGTTGGCCTGCTTGAAGGCGGGCCCCGCGGTGAAGATCTCGTGCACCAGGTCCTCCACGCAGATGATGCCGTGGCCGCCCAGCGCCCCCTCCACCACGCCGTTGTCGGTCAGCGGGATGCGGGACTTGTTGACCTTGCCAAAGCCGCGCTTGTAGATGAGCTCCTGGGGGAGGCAGAGGGGGGGAAGGGGAGACAAGGGAGGGAGGCAGCAGGCAGGCACGGTGAGGGCAGGGGTTTGAAGGGCAAGGGAGAGGCAAGGGAGAGGCAGGCGAGCGCAGCAGCCGCGCCCAAAGACACCCAGAGCCGAGCTGCGGGCCCGGGCCGGGAGGGCGCGCCGTGCCCGGCAGGAGCCGCCGCCGCACCTTGACGGTCTTCAGGTTGGGGTAGCCGTAGGCCACGTACGGCTCCACGCGCTGCAGCATGCTCATGGTGGCCTTGTTCACCTGCGGGGGCAGGAAGGGAAGGAAGATGCATGCGAGGGGCGGGGTTGCTTGGCTCGTGTGTTTGCGAAAGTTGTGTGTTTGCGACTTCATGCGCTGACCAACAGCGGTGGGCAGGTGTGTGCGGTCGTTGGGGTCACGGCCCGCAGCCAGCCAGCCGGCCAGCCGGCCCAGCACCTGCCCAGCCACCCCCTGCTGCGGCCCAGCCAGCCCGGCGTGCTGCCGCCACACCTTGAGGAAGACGCCGGTGTTGATTCGGCGCAGGCGCAGCAGCTGCAGGATCTTCTTGGTCTTGGGGGCCACATCGTTGATACCGCGGATGCGGATCTGCGGTACAGCGGTACGGCGAGAGCGGCGGCGGCAGCGGCAGGGATCAGCGGCATGGCGTGGGGCGGGGCGGCAAGGCAGCAGCCACGGCGGCGTGCGGAGGAGAGGCGCAGCCGCTGCGAGCCGCTGCGATCCGCAGCGACCCGCAGCAGCAGGCTGAGCATGCGGCGCCTGCTGCCTGTGCCAGCTGCGCGCAGGCACCAGCCGCGTATTGTTGCTGTCGCCGTTGCTTGCTGCAGCTGCCGCCGTCGCTTGCCAGCCACATTCCGCCCAGCTCTGCCGCTCCTTTGTGTCTCCCGCTTGCTGCCTGGCCCACAACACGCGCTCTACTGCCGCATGCCTGCTCGGCCCATACGCCGCCTGCCGTCCAGCTGCCCCCACGCCGTCGTTTCTATTAATATGCCGCGCGGCACGCCGCGTGCGCAGCCGCCAGCTGCCAGAGTCCCACATGCGAGCAGCGCACGCAGCACGCGCAGCAACGGCTGCACGCAGGATGGCGAGGCGGCTGCACACAGCATGCGCAGCACATACGCGCCGCCACCTCGCCGCCGCCGCCGACGACGACTCACCACAAACACCAGCTTGGCCTCCGGCTCCACATAGAAGCCGCCCTTGGCCTTGGCCTCCCGCTTCAGGCGGATGAGGTCCAGCTCCTGTGGGGCAGAGGGGGGACGCGCGGCAGGGGCCGGCAGGGGTGAGGCGCAAAGGCGCGAGGGATGCTGCCGCCGCAGGCAGCGCCAGGCACGGTGCCGCGTGCTGCGGTTGGTGGGCAGGGAGGAGCCGCCGGCTGCAGCCTCTTGCAGATCTGTGCTGCAGGCTGGTGCCCAGGCTGGCGCAGATCCCAGCCACGTGGCACGCTGGGCGGGCTGCCATTTTGCGACCAGGTGCGTCGCAGAACGTGCGCGTCCCACCGCTGCTACCCTGCTGCGCTGCTGGCTAGCCAAGGCTCCCTCTGCTGCCTGACCCTGCCTGCTGCCGCATCGCCCCGCTGCATCCAGCTCTCAGTACATTGACTGCTGCTGCTTCTAAAGCTGCCAGGCTGCCGGTTGTCTGCTCGTGCCGCCGCCTCGCCGTCGTCAGGCGCGCGAGCACCCCGCGCCTGTGGCGCCCTGCCTGCCCCCCTGGCCGCTGCACCGTGCCCTGCTGCTGCGCCAGGGGCGCGCCCAGGCCGCCCAGAGCCGCCCAGGCAGCATGCCAGCTCGCTGCATCCCTACCTGCGTG
Source organism: Chlorella variabilis (assembly GCF_000147415.1). Taxonomy (NCBI): domain Eukaryota; kingdom Viridiplantae; phylum Chlorophyta; class Trebouxiophyceae; order Chlorellales; family Chlorellaceae; genus Chlorella; species Chlorella variabilis. The sequence continues at coordinate 198,622 of NW_005435060.1, forward strand.
CGGTATTCCTTGACATACTGCTCTGCCCGCTTGAAGATCTCCTTGCGAGTCGCAACGGACTTCTGCTTGGCCTCTGCTGCCGCCGCGGCCTTCTTGGTGGCCCAGTCCTCGTCCCGCTTCCGCTTCTTCAGGACTGCAGCAGGGGGGCGGCGTATTGCAATTCAGGGGCGACGCCGGGCCGCACAGACCGCCCTGCGGCCCACATGCGCCAGCAGCCCCAATCACGGCGCCATGCTCACCGCTCTCAGGGACTGCTGCGGGAGGCGCCATTCTGAACGACGTGGCCCTACCCCTAGCAAACCAAAGGACCGGTCCTGGCCTGCCCAGCGGCCATGTGCGCGCAGCCCCGCTGGCAATTACCCCGGGCGCGAAGAAAGAAACGACCTCCTTCTTCGCGCAAAACGGGTCCCGGTCCCCTAGGACGCATGTGCATGGCCTGACAGCGACAAATCAAGTGAAGAACAGCGTCGAGAGCAGCCAGCAGCTCCCATCACCGGCGCGGCACCAGCTAGGCGGCCTCCCCAGCTCTCTGCCTTGGCAGGGCGCCTGCCATCCGGACCAGCATCGCGCCAGGGGCGAGCAGGGCCACGCAATGCTGTGCTCCAGTGAGTGGCAGCCTCAGGGTTGCCTGATCGCTGTGCGGCAGGGCTGAAGGAGCCATCTGAGGGCGCCATCGGCGCACCCCGTGCCATTGCCGTGCCGCAGTAAGCGGCACCGTGCCGGAGGTGCCCGTGGTGTCGAAGAAGTCGGGCCACCTGTACGAGAAGCGCCTGATTCTCAAGGTTATCAAGGTGTGCAGCAGCAAGGAGAGACAATTGCGCGATCTGGGGGTCGGGGGCGCCGCAGCAAGCCACCAAGGGCGGCGGTGGCGGCGGCAGGGGCGCAGCCGCCAGGGCTCGCCGGCACTGGCACGCAGCTGTGTCACTGCAGCATCACCCGGGCACCGCTGCAGGAGACGGGGCGGGACCCTGTGACCAGCGAGGCGCTGGGCGAGGATGACCTTCTCGAGCTGACCAGCAGCCAGGCGGTGAAGCCGCGCCCCACCCCCGCCACTAGCATCCCAGGCCTGCTCAGCCTCTTCCAAAATGTGAGTCGCCGGCCGGCAGGGGCCGGCCAGGCAGCGGACGCGCAGCGGACACTGCGGGCTGCAACCAGCAGGGCGCGAGCTCAAGGGCAGCCGGGTGCTGCACCTTTGGCCTTTGCGTGCCGCCCTGGCGCCGCGCCCCCACCCCATCCGCCATCCCTCCATCCGCGCTGCCACTGCTCGCCTGCCTTGTCTTGTCCGTCTGGCCGGCAGGAGTGGGACTCCACGATGCTGGAGGTTCACCAGTTGCGGCAGAGCCTCAACACTGTGCGGCAAGAGCTGAGCCATGCGCTCTACCAGCACGACGCGGCCTGCAGGTGCCGGTGCTGTGTGTGGGTCTGCGCTGGGGCGGGCCCTTCCGCGTGCATGTCGTGCCGGGCCGCGCTGGGCTGGGCGGTGCTGTGGCCAGGCGTGCCGGCAGACGGCGGCGCGGGCGAGGGCGGCGGGCAGGGGCAGGCTGCGGCCAATTCTGCGGCACTACGGTCGGCGCCTCCTCCTGTCGCGCCACGTCGCCAGGCATACGCGTCACCATGGTTGGCTGTCTGTCTGTCTGGGCTGGCTGGCTGGGCCCGCAGGGTCATTGCGCGACTGATGCGGGAGCGGGACGCGTACCGGCAGCAGCTAGAGGAGGCGCAGCGTGCGGCGCCAGAGGGCGCCGCCAATGGCAAGCGCGGCGCCGAAGAGGCGGCGGAGGGCGCGGCCAAGAAGGTGCGGCGGCCTGCTGCCCGGCAGCCGCGACAGGTCCTCGCCTGCCTCCCCAACTCTCCTGCTGGCAACCGAAGGACACACCCAGCCTCATATCTAGCCACAGCAGCGCAGGCGTGCTGCTGGTGGGCGGCGCTGCTGCGGCCCCTGCCCGCCCGTTTGCCGCCGCCGCAGCGCATCCAGCCAGCCTGCCTGGGGGTCTTGCCTGCAGGCCAAGGCAGGCATCACTCCAGACATCGCCGAGAAGCTGACCGCCTGCAGCAACGAGCTGTCCAAGGGGCGCAAGAAGCGCGCAATCAGCGCCACGGGTGCGCCGCGCCGCGCCACCCGGCGTCCAGCCCGGCGCCCCAGGAACAGCGCCGTCGCGCTGCGTGCGCTGGCTCGCTCGCTCCGAGCTGCCGCGGCGCGAGCCGCCTGTCGCCCCGGCTGCTGCAGCTGAGCACAGCTTGCCAGCGCAGCTGGTCGGGCGCCAGGGGTTTCCCTGCTCACCTCCCCCTTGCCCTCCCTCCCTCCCTCCCTCCTCTCTCCCTCCCCTCCCCCTGCAGTCGCCACCCCAGATGACCTGGCTGCCTTTGCGCTGCAGAGCTCGCACCCGCTGCACAAGACCAGCAAGGTGCGGCGCCGTGCGCTGCGTGTACCTCCTCGCCAGCGCTGCTGCTGGCGGTGGGGCCCGCGTGCTGCCGCCATCGGCGCCATCTGCCAGCCCACTCCACGCCAGCCGCGCCTTGCTGCTGCTCCCGCTGACCGCGCCGTGCTGCTGCTCTGCCTGCAGGGCGGCATCCTGGCTCTGGACCTGAGCCCAGCTGGCGAGGAGGTGGTGGCTACCGCAGGCGGCGACGCTACTGTGCAGGTGTGCATGCCTGCTGTGAGCGGCGTGCCTGGTGTGCTCCCCTACATCCTGCTGCTGCTGCTGCTGCTGCTGCTGCTGCTGCTGCATGGCGGCGCCGGAGGCATGGGGGATGCTCCAGGAGGCGAGGCGCAGGAGGGGGGGATGTGGGGAGCAGTTGCCAATGACCGCGCCTCATTGGCTGCGCGCTGCTGTTCTTACTGCGCTGTTGCAGCTGCTCTGACTGATTGCTGCCGCGCTGCTCCGACTGATTGCTGTTGCGCTGCTGCTCGGTCCGGCCCATGCAGGTGTACGACTGCAAGGCCGAGCGCTTCCTGGCCTCGCTGACGGGGCACTCCAAGAAAGTGCACGGTGAGGCGCTGGGGGCTGGCTGCCTGGCTGGCACGCACAGCGCAGAGGAGGCGCGTCGGCGTGCCAAGGGCGGGGCGGGGGTCGCGAGGTGGCGGCGGCGCGGCAGCAGCCGAGCCCTCTGCCTGCCTCCACCTGCCTCCACCTGCCTCCACCTGCCTACCCCCACCTGCCTGCCTCCGCCTGCCCCCCTGCCCCGCAGACGTCAAGTTTGTGGGCAGCCAGGAGGTGCTGGCCTCGGCCTCAGCCGACAAGACCACCAAGCTGTGGCGGGCGGCGGGCGAGGGCTACGAGTGCGCACACACCTTCAGGCGAGCGCCCTGCCCTTCCTCATCCCGCCCCCTCCCCCGCGGCCTACCCGCCCCCACCCCGCCGCACACCCCGGCGTGCACGCGGCCGCCGTGCCGCGCCCCCGCGCGCCTCTCCCAGCTCCAAAACCGCTGCGCCTCGCCCCGCCTCCGCCACTGCGCGTGTCTGCCCTCACTCTCCTCCTTGCCCTCCTCCTCCCCCCCCCACCCACACACCTGCCGTGCGTGCAGCGACCAGGCGGGCGAGGTGGTGTCTGTGTGCGTGCACCCCACCAATGACTTCCTGCTCACCGCCGCCGGAGACGGCTCGTGGGCTTTCTACGATGTGGCGGCGGCGCAGTGCGTCACGCAGGCACGTGCGGCTTTTTTTGTGGGGCGGGTGGGGGTGGGGGTGTTGTCGTTGCGGGGAACGGCGGGCCAGTGTGCGTGCGCGCGTGCGTTCTCGCTTGGCCGAGGGCGTTTCTGCTCCCGTTTTAGGAAGGGCGTGAGGCGGCGGCGCTGTCCTGGGGTGCAGCAGCGCTTCCCACCCCCCACTTGCTGCTTACTACCGCTCAACACTGCTGCACACACCACACACCACGCCTGCCTTGCCGCCTGCCTTGTCGCCTGCCCCCCCCCGTCGTGTGCCCAGCAGGTGGCGGACGAGGCGGCGGGCGCGGGGTACAGCTGCGCGGCGCTCCACCCAGACGGTCTCATCCTGTGCACCGGCACCGCCAACGCCGCTGTGCGCATCTGGGAGACGCGCACCCAAAAGGTGGGGGCGCCTTCGGCAGGGCGGGGCGGGGTGGGGCAGTGTGGGGTGGGGTGCTGCGCGGGGCAGGCGTGGGCGGAGCTGGGGACGGGGCGAGGGGCGGGGCGGCGCGTGGGGCTGTCTGCTTGCCTGCCTGCTGCACCCGTAAGGAGCAAGTGAATGCTGCGGGCCCAGCTGCGGTGCCAAACAGCGGGAAAGGTTTGCATGGGGCGGGCATGGGCCCCGCAGAGCTGGGGGCAGGGCGGGCATGGGAGGCGAGGGAGAGGGAGCGGGAGAGGGCCGGAGGGAGCCGGGTGGGGCAGGCGAGCAGTGGGTGGAGGGGAGCTGTGGGTTGGGGTCCGTCCCGACTTGACTGGCTGCGGCACCCCCTGCCGCTGCCGCGCCCCCGCCCGCAGAATGTGGCCAAGTTTGACGGGCACGAGGGCCGCATCAACGGCATCAGCTTCTCCGAGAACGGGTGAGGGGGCCCCCTGTGGGAGGGTTTAGGGTTTAGGGTTAGGGCCGGCCGCTGCGCCTCATATGCAGCCCGCAGCCCGCCCCGGCAGGCCGCACCGGCGAGCACCAAGGCCGCTGGCGGCGGAGACGCAGAAACGTACGAAAACGCAACGCGCGGCCGGCCCGCGGTACCGCCCCGTACCGTATGTACCGCAGGTACTACATGGCCACCTGCGCCGCCGACGGCGTCAAGCTTTGGGACCTGCGCAAGCTGCGCAACTTCAAGTCGCTGGCGCCGTACGAGGAGGGCACCCCCACCGCCGCCGTCGCCTTTGACCACTCGGGCCTGTACCTGGGCGTGGGAGGCGCGGGTGCATGCCCCCGCTGCCGCTGCCCACGCTGCCGCTTGCTGCCGCCGCCCGCGCCCGGCTTCTGCCGGCCAGCCAGCAAGGCAGCGCTGCAGCCCCCGTGGCCCTTACTTGCTGCGCCGGCGGTCGCTCTCTCAGGACCCGCCGCGCCGGCCGCCTCGTCTTTCACCCGTTGGTTCTTTCCTCCACGCTTCGCTGCTTGCCCTCCGCCTGCAGACGCGCGGATCTATGGCGTGAAGCAGGACTGGGGGGTGGTGAAGGAGTTTGCGGATGTGCCCAAGAAGGTGGGGTGCTGCGGTGCTGGGGTGCTGGGCTGGGGCTGGCGGTGTGCAGAGGGCGCAGGCGGGAGCGTGTGGGAATCGAGCGCCGCGGGCGTGTGGCGGGGCGTGCGGCCTTGCGGCGGGCTGCTCGGCGTGCAGGCCGCGGCGCAGCCAGGCTTGCTGCTGCTGCGCAGCTCGGCTCCCCATTTTGAGTGCCGGCCTGGCCTTGCTGCCCGCCGCCCCGCCGCTGCAGGGCGTGCACGCGCTGCGGTTTGGCGCCGACGCCCGCAGCCTGCTGGTGGGCGCTGCCGACCACAACCTGCGCGTCTTTGCCCAGCCCCAGTGATCATAGGCACCCGTTTTTTGTTGGACAGTTCACTGCTGGTGCTGAGGCTGCTGGTGTGGCGGCGCCGAGCAGCTCGCCGCCCAGGCTGCAGCGGCATTCGGAGGCGGCTGGCTGTGTCGCGCCCGTGAATGCACCTCACCCCTGCTGAAATTTCTTCCTCCCCCGCATTGTCTTCCTCCGTCCGTCCCTACCCTTCGCCTCTGTTGGTCCTTTCTCCCACGTTTTCCCGGCTCCGCGCCCCCTCCCCACAAAACCACACCTCTCCTTTGGCAGTGGTGGCCGCTCGCCCCGGCCAGTCGCACTCTCTCCCGTCTGTAAGACAAGCGGTGTGCACATTGCTGGACGCAGGGTGGAATGCAGCCGGCATTGGGCAGAAGGCATGCCATGCCGCCGATGACTTGGCGCCCGCCCGCCACCAACAGGCTCATGGCACCGCCTGCCGGACCTCTGCCCCAAATGGCGCTGCTCCGCTCGTCTCGGCGTCCGTGGTTGGTTGGAGCGGGGCAAGTGCCCATCGGTTTCTAGGCTGGGGTGAGCATCCTGCCGGGACAATCAAGCTTGGAGGGAGGCAGGCCTCTGGGCAGGTCCTCGGGATCGCCAGCGCTGCATCCAGCCGCCCGATGGCGCGGGGTTCGATCCGCCAGGCGGCCAGGCGCCCCTGGCCGCCGCCGCCGCTAGCATGCCGCCGCCGCCGCCGCCGACGCCCGGCATGCCGCTCCGCTCGCGCCTCCCTGGCAAGGACCCTCCCCTGGCCCCTGCCGCAGCAGGGCCGCCAGTCATGTTTAGCGACCAGCCCACCAGCGCCGTCTGGGTGGGCGGCCTGACGGCTCAGTGCCGGGCCTCAGATGTCTCCGCCGTCTTATCCAGGTGGGCTGCGCGGCCTGGGTGCCTGCTGACTGCTGGCCTCGCCTGGTTGGTTGTGTGGCCTGGGTGCCTGCTTGCTGCTCGTGGCGTCGGAACCCGTCCTGTTGGTGCGGCTCTGGGCGCTTGGTGCGGCTCCCGGTACCGTTCACGTGCAGCAGACCAGGCAGGCGTGCAGGTAACAGCCGCAACCAGCCTGCACAGCCCAGCCAGCATGCACCACCCCCTCCAAATGCACAGCCCCGGCCCTGTGCCCGCCCGCAGCTTCGGCGCCATCCGGGCGCTGCGCATGGGGCCGGCGCCCAGCGGCGGGCCCGCGGCGGAGGCCGGCGGCCAGCAGGCGGCGGAGGTCTATTTCGAGTCAGTGGGGCAGGCAGCAGCAGCCTTGACGGGGCTCAACGCGGTGGTGGTGCCACGCCTGAGCGGCGGCCGCGCGCTCACCGTCCAGTGCTGGCAGCAGGAGGCCGGCGGCGGCGGCGGCGGCGGCCAGCCCTCCGCGGCAGCCACGCCGCTGCTGCACGCCGCGCCGGCGGTGCAGAAGGCAAAGGGGACGGGCGCGGCTTCGCCGCCGCCACCGCGGCCGCCGCCGCAGGCCAGCCGTGTGCAGCAGCAGCAGCAGGAGGTGCGCTGCGTCAACATGGCCGAGGCGGCAGCTGCCGTGCAGCTGCCAGGGCTGGAGCAGCTGCCCGCGGCGCTCGACTTCTTCCGGTCCTGCTGCTTCCGCGCCGTGCCTGGTGAGCCGAGGGGGCGGGGCGGGTCGAGGGTGGGGCGTTCCTTGCCGGCTTGCAGCAGCCTGGCAGGCGGTTGCTGTGGCGTGCAGCTCGCCGCCTGCTCCCAGCCTCCTGCCAGCCTGCTTCCTGGGCTCGTGCCGGCGCCTGCGCAACTGCAGCAGGTGCCTGCCCGCGCTGCCAAGCAGGCCCTGCCACACACCCTGTGCAGCCCTGCCCCTCCCGCCACCCCCGCTGCAGAGCAGGAGCAGGGGAGTGCGGTCAAGTGGGCGGTGCTGCAGGCGCTTCTGGCGAGGGGCCTGCGCCACCTGTCTGGCGCCGCCTTCCGCCAGCTGCCCGTGCTGCTGACCAAGGCGGGGGACGAGCTGCTCAAGGTACTGCCTGCAGCTGCGCAGAAGCTGGGCAGGGGCACAGATGTGCTTGGTGTGCCTCGCACTGCTGCCGCTGCGTGCCTGCGCCTCGCAGCGTGCTCGTCGCCCGTGCTGCACGGTGCAGCGAAGCCGGGAGCTTCAGTCCAGCCACCTTCCTGCCGCCTTCCTGCAGTACCGTTCCTCCGACCCCACCGTGGAAGCCGAGTACCAGAGCTACCCCGCCGCCGGCCGGCTGCGCAGCATAGTGCGAGGTGCGGTACGGTGCTGTACTGCCTGCCCGGTGTGGCCCCAGCCTGTTGTTTGCCAGCACCAATCTCTCCAGGTGGTTGCATTGCATGCAGCGTAGCGGTGTGAGCAGCCCACTTGTGCCTCACCCTCAAGCGAAAGACCCCGCCGTGCATGCCCTGCAGACTTTGCCAGCCCGGGGCTGGTGGCAGTGTCTGCTGAGCCAGGCAGCAGTACCCTGGTGGTACAGCTGCACCTGGGCCGCCTCGCCACCGCAGGCAGCCGCACCGGCGGTGGCGGCGGCGGTGGCGGCAGCGGCAACGGGGGCGCGCCGGCCACGCCGCCGGCGCAGGCGCAGGCAGAGTATGTGCGGTGCCGGGAGGCCGCCAGGCACCTGGTGGTGTCGGGGCTGGGTCACAAGGGCGACGCGGCGCCGCTGTGCGACATAGCGCGCCAGCACGGCAGGCTGCAGGCTTACCTGTACAACGCTCGCAAGGCGGCCCTCACCCTTCACTTTGAGGAGGTGGCGGCGGCTGTGGGGCTGGCGCGCGAGGTGGACGGGCAGGTGGTCCCGGGACTCTCCAGTACGTGGCGGTACCGCCGGTACCGCCGGCTCCGCACCCTGCTCGTGCCTGCGCCTCCTCCTGCCCCCTGCTGCTGCTGCTGCCGCGGCTGCTGCATGCTGCTGCTGCTGCTGGCGCCGGGCATGGGTCCCAAGGTTATGCACAACACCCAAAGCTGCGTGCCCCTGTGTGTGTGCACGTGCCTGCGCCGGGCCCTGCCACTCTCCCATCCACCCATGCCCGCGCCCGCTCCCCTCCTGGCACCCCCTGTCTGCCGCGCAGCCTCCCAGCCGTTGCAAGTAGAGTACAAGCGCCGTGTGGAGGCCTCCGGTCCTTTGCCAGCGGCGGCACCAGCAGCACAGGCAGCGCCCGGCAAAGGGCAGCAGGCCAAGGCAGCCCAGGCGCCTGCACCCGTGGAGAATGGCTACAGCGCCACAGAGCCCAGCGCCGCGCTGCGGGTGAAGAGGCTGGGGGCGCAGGCCACCAGGTGCGGCGACGCCTGCGCTGGCTGGCGCTGAGCTGGCGCTGAGCTGGCATCCCGGCACGCGCAGCCTGCGCGCCCCACGCCTGCTTCTTTCCAACCCTGCCGCCCCTCGCACTGCTGCTGGATGCTTTGGCCTTGCCCGCCCGCCCGCCTGCCTGCCCGCCTGCCTGCCTGCTTACCTGCCTCGCCTCGCTTGCACAAACAAGCCGGGCCCCGCCCCGCGGCCCCTGGCCTGCAGGCCCCTGCTGGCGGCCTTTGGCGCCCGCTTCGGCGCCCGCTTCAAGGGCTGCGGCCTCTACACCTCCACCCGCCTCGGCTACCTCTTCTTCTCCGAGACGGCGGCAGCGCAGGAGGCGGCGGCAGCGCTGCGCGGCGGCAGCGGCCTCCCGCCCGGCCTCAAGGGTGCGCGTGTGTGTGTGGGTGGCTGGGAGCGCTGGGCGTCGGCTTGCTGCACACAGGGGCCTTGCTGCGCTGGGCCGGGCATGCCTGCCCGCCTTCCTGCCTGCGCGCCTGCCTGCCTGCCCGCCTGCCTGCCTGCCCGCCTGCCTGCCTGCCTGCCTGCCTGCCTGCCTGCGTGCCTGCCCGCCTGCCTGCCCGCCTGCCTGCCTGCCTGCCTGCCTGCCTGCCTGGGACCTGCTGCCTGCGAAACTTGGTTACTATCCAAGCGAGATTGGAGCAGCTCCCCTGCTGGCTGCAGGCGAGGAGCCGCTGCTGGTGGAGTATCGGCAGGAGGCCCTCGCCGGCAACGGCGGCGCCACAGCAGGCAGCCGCCCCTGCAGCGCCCAGGGACTAGCAGAGGCGGAGGAGGGGCCGTGCTGCGCGCGGTGCGGCGGCGGCCCCGGTGCCGCCGCCGCGCTGCGCTTCTGCTCTGGCTGCCGTGCGGTACGGTACTGCGGGCGGGACTGCCAGCTGGCGGACTGGGATGCCGGCCACTGCGCAGAGTGTGGCCAGCTTCGGGCGCTGGCGGCGGCGCTGCAGGCGCCGGCTGCTTCCGACGGCCGCCACCAGCAGCAGCAGCAGCCTGGCGGCCTGGGCATGGCCGGCCTGCAGCTGCTGGCGGCCGCGCTGCGTGCGCCGTCTGGGCGCGAGAGCCAGATGGTGTCGGCGATGCTGGCGGCGGCGGCGCCAGCCGAAGCCCAGGAGCCATCGGAGGCTGCCAGTGCCGAGGAGGCAGCAGAGGGCAGCGGCAGCGGCAGCGCCGATGCGTCGGCTGCGCCCGCCAGCCCCGACACCGGCACAGCCACCTCCGGCGGCACAGCGGGCGCCGAGGGCGGGGCCGCCGCCGCAGCTGGCGGCGCGGAGCGCGTAAGGGCAGGCGGCTGCAGCCCCGGCAGCCCCGCCGGCGAGCCCGCCGGCAGCGGCAGCCGTGGCGAGCCTGCCGCAGGCCAGCCTGCCGAGGAGCCGGCTGCCGCCGGTGGGAAGGGCATGACGGCAGCTGCGGGCGCGGAGGAGGCGCCTGCTGCTGCCGAGGCTGGCGAGGAGGCCCCTGCTACTGTTGCTGCTGCTGCTGAGGAGGAGGAGGTGGAGGTGTTGACTGCGGCTGAAGCTGGAGCGGAGCCTGGTGCTGCTGGCGACGGGGCCCCTGCCACTGGCAGCCTTGTCTACAATGAGCCGGCTGCCAGCCCGGCTGCCGCGGTGGCGGAACCCAGCAGGCAGGCGGACGGCGGCCCTCCAGCTGGCAGCAGGGATGGCGGCGGGAGGCAGGAAGGTGTGGATGTGGAGCGTGGCAGCGGTACAGGCGGCAGCGGTACGGCAGAGGGCCTCCCTGTGCCGCAGGCAGGCGAGGGGCAGTGAGGAGGCGGCGCGGAAGCCGCATGCAGCGGACGCGCCACCTGGCGGCGCTGCGGGCTGGCAGCCGCCGCCGCGGCTGCGCATGGCGGAGGATGTGTTGACCGCGTGCCCCTGCCTTGCTGCATGCTTGCATGCTGGAATTGCAATGCATGTGCATTTTTTTTGTGAACTAGAGCGGCTCCAGCACGAAGGTGCAGCCAGGGGAGACCGCCCAGAGGTTGAGGGGAACCCCACTGAGAGAGACCACACTTCAGCGCCCCTCACATGAGTGCTGCCCTCCCCTGGCATGGCCTGCCGAGCGGAAATTCAATTTTCAATCCAATTGGGACTCAGAAGGCACTCAGAGGGCGATGTTTCGAAGGCAAGTCAGCGTACGCGGTGTGCTGCGCTCGGGGGCAGCATGTAGGCATCTCCGGGCTCCCATTCCCTTCGCATTTCCTGTTTTGCGGTGTCCACTGCATCCCTGCCCTACTTGCTGCCTTTGTTGGAGCCGCTGCAGCGTCACTCCCAAGTCTCTTGCCCGCGGCTTCTGCCGCCGCTCTTGGCGATGGCCCCCTTTGGCAGCACCGACTCGATGGACTTCTTCAACGACCTGCCGCCCCTGGAGGAGGCCCCCAAGTCGACCGCCGCGCAGTCTCTGTTCGAGGGGCTGGCCAGCCTGAAGCAGAGCCGCGTGCTCTACCGTCTGGCCCTGGTGGACACAGAGACGGGCAGGCCCCTGGGCTACGCCTCGGACAATGACTTGGAGCGCCTGGCCAGCGGTAGCAAGCCGGCAGTCCCCTCCCCGCCTTCCCCCCGGGCCCAGCTCGCCTCCCATCAGCAGCATCTGGCAGCGGCGGAGCAGCAGGCCAAGGAGCCCTCCTTCCAGACGCTGCTGGCGGAGACTCACAAGACGGGAGGCCCGGTGTGCTCGCACTGCGGCGCAACGTGAGCCCCCCTGGCCTGCCTGGGGGTGTGAATCCCAAATGTGCCTGGTTGCAGCGCCTGTGGGGCGGCAGGGAGGGGCATGGGCCTCCCATGCGCCTGGGGTTATGCGAGCATCGCCTCAGCAACGCGGTGCCAGCTGCCCCGGCCTCTTCTGACGCTTTTGAAGGCATTTGTGGGGCCATTGAAGCCGCCGCTGCAGTGGGATGCTGAGCAGCCGAACCCTACCGCCCGCCGCCGCCTGCTCGCGGCGGCGTACCGCAGCCCGCTGCTGTCTTCTTGTCGCTTCCGCGCCCCGCCGCAACCCCTCACCCTTGGCCCCGTCCTGCCTGCCCCCCGCTGCGCAAGTGCTGCAGCGAGAGCCCCCAGTGGCGCCGCGGCCCGCCCAACAAGGCAATCCTCTGCAACGCTTGCGGCACGCGCTACAGGTGCGCGCTTGCAGCCTCATCGAGCCTGCCAGCCAGCTGCTGCCTGCTGCAGGGCAGCACATCGTAGCTTGCAACAGAGGCCTGGCCCTCTCCACAGCAGCGACGGGCCGCCCGCCGTGTGCATGCATTTGCCGGGCAGCCCTGGGCAGCACCGGCGCCTGGCTGGCGGTATTGTTGCCGGCATTTTGCACGGCTGCCCGACCCGACCCGGCGTCGGCCGCCTGCCCGCCCACGCACCTGCAGGCGCACCAACCAGCTTGGCTCCGCGGTGCCTTCCACCCAGCGCAAGCGCGGCGCGCAGCACTGCGGCAGCGAGGTGGCCAAGGCAGCTGGGCACCCGCCCAAGCAGCCGCGCGTGGTGGCGTGAGGCGCCCCTGCTGGCGCGCGCCCCTGCGGCTGCCACGGCCCCAAGCCTCGACAGAGGCAGCAGCGCACGGCCCCCGCAACGGGCCCGTCACCCGCCTCCGCGCCCACCTCAGCGGCTCGCGGCTGGCGTGCAGCCCCCGCCCGGCGCCTGAGACGCGCGCCCGGCGGGAGCATGCAAGGCCGCTGTCCCTGGCCTGCCGCCCCCATGCATCCAACAAGCCAACACATGTCACCCCTCTTGTGCCCAGGCACCCCCCCTTCAGGCTTTGTCCCTTTTCTTCCTCAGCAAGCCGCCCGCCCCCAGTGCGCGGCGGCTTGTGCGACTGCGTGCTTGTGTACCCCCTGCCTTGTCCCTCTGCATAACCTTTCTGCCCTGTCATCTGTTTCCTCCCCCTTTTGCTGTTTCCCCACAAACAAACAAGTCCAAAAACATGCGAGAACCAACCCGCTTTGCACCGCCCCTACCTGCGCAGCCCGCGCCGCGCATGCCCCGCTGGCACCACCTTGCACCCGGCTCCCGCCGCACCATGCTTGTCCCCCTACCTGAGAAGAGAACTGCCCTGCCTGCCTCTTTTGCCCTCGCCTTCCCCACTTTTTTCCCTGCTGCCGCTCGCGGTCCGGGGCGCCCACCTTTGGGCCCGCCGCGTACCTACCCACTTGCATACTCTCCCCCCCCTTGCACCGCACTGCCTTTGCATCTGTCGCTGATTCCTGGGCGGGCGGGGCGCCCCCCTTTGGGGCCGCCCCGCCGCCACCCTCGCTCCGCGCCGACCGGGCCCGCGCCTGCTGCGCCCGCGGCCGCGGCGCCTTGCATGCCCCAGCGCCCCGCCCCCTCAGTGGCGGGACCCCCTGGGGCGCACAGTGTATCCATCTGATCTGGCCCCTCGAGGCCTGTGTCCCTCCCACCTCGCGCCTTTTTGTCTCTCACTCCCTGTATGCAAGTAGGCTCGTCGTCACGGTGTGCCCCCCTTTGCCATGGCGCGCCCGCGGCTATTTCCCGCCGGCGCCCGGCCCCCCCTTGGCACGCCAACACTGCACTGCTATCCGCATTGAGAGCGACCGCACCCTTGCCTGCCCCCCCTGGGCCGTGTATCCTTGCTGCTGCATCCCGGTTCTGTAAACCAAAGGACGGTACAGGTGCTGCGGGCAGCCAGGGCAGCGGGCTGGCTGGCAGCAGCAGGCGGCCCGAGGGGGCTGCTGCGTGCGGCGCAAGGGGCAGCCGTTGCTGCCTGCCCTCCTCGCTCTTGCGGCTGCCGGTGCGCAGTGCCTGAGTGCCTGAGGGTGTTGCCTGGCCAGGCGATGCCGCGTGGGTGCCGCCGGCGCCTCTTGCACGGTTCCCTTTGGGAGCGGCGTTTGGAGGAGGGCCTGGTGGGGCCGAGCTGCGGTCCTGCAGGCCGCCCGCAGCCTGCATCCGCAGCATGCCACGAGGTGGCACGGCCCAAGCATGGCAGCAAGCCCGCATGGAGTTTCAGCTGGAGGGGTTTCTGGAGGGGTTACCTCTGGTTTCACCCCAGGGGCGGGAAGCCAGCGGTCATCTTGCAGGCCGCTTGCGGGAGCGCTTGGCGCAGGCTCTGTGCACCAAACCCTCCTGCAAGCAAGGCCTACTGCTGGGAGGCAGGGGCGGGGGCCTGCGGGGGCCCCTGGCTGAGCAGCCCAAGGCTCCTAGCGCCCGCGCGCAAGCCGGGGGGGGGTGTTGACCCGCCTGCCTCTCTTGGGGCAGCACCAGGCGCCGCGGCAGCTGCGTGCCGCGGGGCTCCTGCACCGCCCGTGTGACCCTCGCGAGCAGTCGCTTCCAGTGGGCACTTGGCATCAAGCGGGATGGGCTGCTCCCAGCTGGCCGGTTCTCATGAGCAAGGAGCCCCATGCGGGCTTGCGGCCTGCATGGCTTAGGTTTTGTCGATTTTACCCGATACCCACGCTTCCACCCGGTCCACGCATCTTCTGCGCTGCTGTGGCGGCCACCGAGGCCCCGCCCACGGCCCTCCCAAGCGGGCCGCCGACGCCGCCCCACCCCAAACGCTGGGTTCACGGCGCCGCCAGCCCACTGCGGGCCTGCCACGGCGCTGGCGTGCGCAGCCGGCATAATGGAGGGCCTCGACGGGAGCCACCTTCAAGAGGGTGGCGTGAGCCCGCCCTCGGGGCGCTTGTCCCATGCGGACGCCGGCAGATGTCGCAAGCGCACCAAAGCAGGCAAGCGGGAGGCGCCACCTCCATTCCGCTTAGCGCGCCAGTACCAGGCCATTTCCTGGCCGCTCTGGCTGCCCAGAGCTCCAGCCGCCGTCCCCTCCACATGCGGCATGGGAGCGCGAGTGAGCGTCCCAGTGAGGCGCCGCTCCAGGGGCGCTGGGGGGCACCCGCTCCATGCCAGCGCCCGCGCCCGTTGCCGGCATGGGACCGAAACCTCACCAGCCGTGCACCGCCTGCTGCCCTGTCCTGCAGGCGTGTACACAGCAGACATAACGTATGAGGACCTTAAGGCCCGGTTCACAATGGTGGGTGCTGGGGTCGGCTGTTTGGGGCGTGCCTGCTTTGATACAGGCCGCCGCTACAGACCGGCACGTGCTGCCCCCCGGTTGCTGTGGGCCACGGCAGCCAACCAGTGGCTGCCTGCTGGGGCCGGCTGCGGGCTGGTGGAGGTGAGGGGCTGAGTGGCGCTGATGGGTGCTGTCCCCCCGCCTGCGCTGCAGCCGAGCCAGAAAGCTGCCGAGTCGTTGGGCGTGGGCCTGGTGAGTGGCCGCCCGCCCTTTGCATGCAGTCAGCAGAGGGCTGGCATGCGGTTTGTGGTCTTGATGGGGGCCAGCAGCTCACCCCTCGCCTCCCGCCGCCGCCACCTCTCTCGCAGACCATCTTCAAGCGGCTGTGCCGCCGCTTCGGGCTGCAGAAGTGGCCGTACCGCCAGCTGCTCAAGCAGCAGCGGGTGAGCGAGCCCCCACCTTCACCTGACTTTCAAACCTGCCTGCATCACGGCGTGCATGCACTGCAGCCTGCCGCCCGCCCCTGCCGCGCCTGGCCTGCCCACGCGGCCGTGCCGACGCCGACGCCCGCCGCGCGCCGC
This sequence comes from Chlorella variabilis, assembly GCF_000147415.1. Lineage (NCBI taxonomy): Eukaryota > Viridiplantae > Chlorophyta > Trebouxiophyceae > Chlorellales > Chlorellaceae > Chlorella > Chlorella variabilis. The sequence continues at coordinate 213,870 of NW_005435060.1, forward strand.
CTGCCTGGCCCGGCGCGGTGCAGGAGGGCAAGCGGCGGGGTGGGGGGCACCACCACCAGGACTACAGCTGCAGTGACGCCACCAGCGAGGAGGAGGAGGGCGGCAGCGAGGCGGAAACAGAGTCAGAATGGGAGGGGAAGGCGGCGGCGGCGAACGGCCGGGCAGGTGGGGTCATGGGTGGGGGCGCGGGCTTACCCTGGGACTGCACGCTGCGCTGCTGAAAGAAGAAAGCTGTTGTGCGGCTGCCATGTGAGGGCCCCTCGGCCCATGCCTGCCTGCCGCTGCCCGCCTGCCGCGTGTGCCGGGGCGTGAACGTGAACGCCTCCTGCGCGCTGCTGCAGGGTCGAACCGGCAGGCCGGGAAGCGCCGGAAGGTGTCCGCCGCGCCACCGCCAGCCGCCGCCCCGCAGCCGCAGCCGCAGCCTGCTGCCGCGCCCGACTGGGGCGCCTGGCAGCAGCAGCAGGCGGCGGCGGCGACGGCTTCGGCTTCGGCGCAGGCGCAGGCGCCCGGCGTCTCGCCCTGGGCGCTGCCGCCGCAGGGGGTGCCGCCGCAGGCGCAGGGGCTGACGGGCGGCGCGCAGCTGTACCACGCGGCCGAGCCCATCACCACAGGGGGACCCGGCTGGGACGGCGGCTTCTCCCGCTTCCAGCACCGCCCCGGCGCGCCGCCCAGCTGGCAGCCGCAGCCGGGCCCCGGGCTGGCGGCCGCCGCGGCGCGCGGCCCCGCGCCCACGGGCGGCGGCGGCGGCGGGGCGGCGGGGCCGCTGGGTGCGCCGCCCGGGGTGGGGGCCCCGCTGCAAGGCCCAGTCAAGACGGAGGCCGGCGAGGCTGCCCTGCAAGGTGGGCGTGCATCTGGTTTATCATTATAACATTGTTATCATGTCATAAACTATTGGGTGTGCCCAGCGCCGCTACCGTCGTGATGTGCTGCTGCTGCTGCTGCCGTGAAGCTGCCGCCCAGCCGACTCCACCGGTGCCTGCCCCTGCCTGCCCCCCCACCCCCTGCAGACGGCGCCGCTGGCGGCAGCTTCCACTCTCTGTGGCAGGCGCTGGCACAAGACTGTGCCCCCGCAGACGGCCGCCAGGCGCTGCTGCGCCGGGAGCGGCAGCAGGAGGCGGCCCTGGGGGAAATGCGGGAGCAGCTGCTGAGGCAGTACACTGGGGGGGCGGCGCCGCACGAGGCGCTGCCGCCGCCGCCGCTGACTGCAGACCGCTCCCAGCACCAGCAGGAGCGGCAGCAGCAGGAGCGGGGGCAGGGCCAGCTGATCCGCCCCAAGCCGCTGCTGCCGCCGGTGGCGCTGCCGCCGGCCGCGGCGGGCGCGGGCAGCGGCGGCAGCGCGGGCGTCACCACCACCAGCGCCAGCAGCCAGGAGGCGCTGCTGCCGCTCAGGCCGCTCACGGGTGCGCGCGGCGGGCCGGCAGGCGGCCGTGCCATGCGCTGCCCCCTCGGCGGTACAGCAGCACCGCCCCTGGAGGGATTTGGGGCCAGCCAGCCCGCCTGCCCGCCTGCCTTCGCGCCTGCCTGCCAGCCAGCCTGTGCCCTCTCTCACCCCGCCGTTTGCCTGCCTGCCTGCCTGCGCGCCTCGCCCCGCCTGCAGGCTCCCTCTCGTCCGCCTTTCTGGACAGCCTGCTGCTGCCGTACGCCTCGATGGCGGCCACCCCCGGCGCCGGCATCACGCCCACCAGCCGGGGCGCCGCCGCGGCGCACGACGCGGCTGGCCTGGGCCTGCCCGCCTGGGCCGCGCCGCCGTCGGACAAGATGGAGGCTTTGCAGCTGCAGGCGGCGGCGGGCCCGCGCGCGGCCCCCCCCCCAGCAGCAGCGCGCCGCGTCGGGCCTGCTCCTCCCCTCCCACGCATCGCTGCTGCTGTCGGCGGCGGCGGCCGGGGTGTCGCTGCCGCTGCCCTCGCCGCTGCCGCCGCCCAGCGCGGGCGGCGGGGGCGCCGCCGCCGACCTCGGCGCCGCGGCCGCCCTGCCGCGCAGCAGCAGCTCCTGGTGGGCTCTCGACTCCCCCATCAGCAACGCCCTGGCCACGCCTCGGTCCCTGGAGCCGCAGCAGCACGTGGCAGCGCTAGCGCAGGAGCAGACCGCGCTGGCGCAGCAGGGGCTGGCGCTGTCGCAGCTGATCGGCGGCCTGAAGCGCGAGATCGCCAGCATCGAGCAGCGCTCGGCACAGCTGGCAGAGGAGGCTGCGCGCGCTCGGCGCGCGGCGGCGGCGGCGGCCGGCGACGACCAGCAGGCGCGGCGCCTCGCCGCGCTGCGCCGCCTGGCGGGGGAGCAGCAGCGGCAGCTGGAGACGCTGCAGGCGCAGCAGGCGTCCAAGCGGGACCTCACCCCTCCCGAAGCCGCCGTGCTGTCGCAGCTGATTGCCGGGATCAGGCGGGAGGTGGGGGAGACGCGGGCGAGCCTGGAGGCGGCGGAGCGGGCGGCGCAGCGCGCGGCGCAGCACGCGCAGCACGCGCAGCACGCCGCGGCGGCGGCGCAGGCGCAGCAGGCGCGCTCCCAGCAGGCGCTCTCGCAGCAGCAGGCGCCGGCTCAATCCCACCACTCCCACCACTCCCAGCAGGGGCAGCAGGCGCAGCAGCAGGCGCCGGGCCCGCAGCAGGCGCAGCTGGCGAGCGGCGCCGCCGCGGCGGAGGGCCAGGGCTGGGGCAGCGGCGGCCTGTCAAGCCCATCCACCGCTGTCGCCTTCCCTCGCCCCGACAGCCTGCCTATGAGCGCCGCCACCGAGACCGCCAGCGGCGGCAGCGGCGGCGGCGCGGCCAGCGGCTCGCCCGTGACGCGCGCGGCCAGCGGCGGCGCCGCCGCCGTCGTCGGCGACCACCCCACGGCCTGGCGCCCGCCGCAGCCGCCGCAGGCGGGCGACGAGGAGGGCGAGCTGCGCGCCTATGCCGCCGCAGTGAAGAAGCAGCGCGCGGCGGCGCAGCTGCACTCGCTGCTGCACCAGGCCCCCGCGCCCGACGCCAGCTGGCGCCAGCTGGTGCAGTCGCAGATGGGCAAGCTGCTCAAGGCGGCCGCCGCTGCGCCGGCCGCCGCCGCCGCGCAGCCCGCCGCCGCCGCGCAGCCCGCCGCCGTGCTGGCCGCTGGCGGTCTCGGTGGCGCCGCAGACGCGGAGGCGGAGGCCGGCCCCGGCAGCGGCAGCGGCCTGACGCCGGCCACCCCCTCTGAGCACGACGGCTTGGTGGGAGGGGAGGCCGGCGAGGCTGCTGCTGCGGCGGCTGCGGCTCTGGCGGGAGGCCCTGGCGACGCCGCCGGCGACGAGCCTGCGGGCGAGGACGACGCCGCCACCGCCTTTTTGGCTCGCATGACCGCGGTGCACTGCCTGCAGCAGCGGCTGGCGGCGCGCAACGCGCAGCGGCGGCAGCGGGCGATGGCGCAGGCGCAGGCGCGCTTCGGCCAGCTGCAGCAGCAGCAGGAGGCTGACATGGAGCGGCAGGCCAGCGAGGGGCGCCTGGCGGCCGCCTCCCGCATGCAGCCGCCCTCAGAGCTGCTCGCAGACCCTGCCCTGCCGCCGGCGGCGGCCGAGGAGCGCGTGGCGGGCCCGCGGGCAGAGGCGCGCTCGCCGCCGTCGCGGGAGGCCGCCGCGACGGCGGCGGCAGCGGCGGCGGCCCCGGCAGGGCAGCCCGGCGACAGCCCCGCCAGGGAGCGGGCGCGGGGCGAGGGCGAGCCGCAGGTGCGGCAGGTGCCGGCGCCGTCGCTGCCACGAGAGCCGGAGCTGTCGCTTGCCTACCAGCTGCCAGCCATGCAGCACGGCTCCGCCCCGCCACAGCAGCAGGCGGCGGCGGCGGCCGGCGCGCGGCCAAGCCCGACCCCGAGCTCGAAGCAGAAGCAGGAGCAGCGGGAGGAGCGGCAGGCGGCGGCCGCTGGCGGAGAAAGCGACGCTGCCAAGCCGCGCGACGCATGACCAATGACTCCTCGTAATCACCCTCCTTTCAACACAGAACCCACATCCTTTTTTTTTTTTTTTTTTTGCAGCGGCATGCTGCCCGCAGCCGATGACGTGCTTCTTCCTTTTCTTTGCTCATTTTTGTTTTGGCCCCAGCCTCCGACGAACCCTCGCTAGATTGTGACCTCTTTTCCCCTGTTCCTCCTGTTCCCACCGGCGACCCCATTGCACCGCCCAGGCCCAAGCACTGCACCCCTGCGATCCATGTGATTTGGCAGCCCTGCCTGCGACTGCAAGCCCCCACCCCTGGGGCGCTCTGCCGCAGGCCCTGCCCCCTTAGCTTCTGCGCTCCGCGCGGCTTCCCCCAGACCTCTGTCCCCCTCTTTCCTCTGAACCCTCTGGCCCAGCCGCCCATCAACCGCCCCCTCACCCCCTCATTTGCCCGCTGCCCCCCTCAACCGTCTGTCTCGCCACCCCTCCATCAATGCACCGCCCCAGCCTCCCCACATCACGCCTCCTGCCGCCATCTTGGCAGAGTCGAGAGCCCTGCCACGTCACCCGCGCCCCCATTCTTGTTGTTTCCGCTATCTGCTGCCAGTCTGCCCATTGTTTGCTCGCTGGCCAGAGCCTGTCGGGGAAAACATTACATGGCGCTCTTCTCTTCTCACTGTAAGTTCCTTTTATGAACACACTCGGTTTGAACACAGGCAGGCAAGGGGAGTGGGCAATGCTGGGTGCCAAGCAGGGGGGGGGGGGGGTGCCCGGGAAAGGATTTCAGGGGCTCAACAGGGGCCAC
>NW_005435060.1:218598-250657 GCF_000147415.1 Chlorella variabilis
GAAGAAAGGAGGAATCCAGGGCGCCGAGGGTGGCATGGGAAGCCACCAGCAGCAGCGCCTGGCAGGCGGCGATGCAGGCTGCCGCCGCGCAGGCGGCGAGGCGCTGCGAGGGCAGGCAGCGGGGCGCCAGGTCGCGTGCCCCGGGCGCCACCAGCGCCACGGCAGCCCGCAGTAGGTCCAGAGGCAGGGAGAGGGTGGCCACCAGGACGGCGGCAGGGAACGAGCGGCGCTGCCGCCTGCCGCTCGCTGCGGGGAGGCCCCGCAGCGCGGCCCACGCATCCTGGCTGCGCCACCGGCCAGGGGCGAGCAGCAGCTGCTCCGCGGCCACCCGAGCAGCGACCAGCAGGACCGCCGAGGGCGCCGCCCCACGCCGCCGCAGCAGCCAGCTGCCAGGCGACAGCAGCTGCGCAGCGCGGGCCGTCAGGCCGGCGGCACGCAGCAGCAGCGGGCGGGGCACCACGCGCAGCGCCGCGGCGGCCAGCGCCGCCGCGACGCTGGCCGAGGCTGCGCTGCTGGCGCCTGCTGCCACGGCCGCTGCCGCCAGCTGCTGCCGTGCCTCTGCCAGCAGCATGAGGAGCAGGAGGGCGTAGATGCCGGGGTCAGCTCCTTTCCAGCCCAGCAGCGGCGGGCAGCGGCGGCGCAGCCAGCCGGCGCGCGGCACCAGCAGGGCTGCTGCCCCATAGCTGGCCGCACAGGCCGCCAGGAAGATTGCTGCCAGTGCTGCTGCTGCCGGTGCTGTTGCTGGGATAGTCGGTGGCAGGGAGGCGGCGGCCGCCGCCATGCTGGCGTTGAGCTGGCGCTCCACCGCGCCGCCTGCCAGAGCCAGGAAGGTCAAGTTGAGCAGCAGGTGCGCCAGGCGCTCATGCGACAGCCCCGCTACCAGCAGCAGGTCGGCACGCCGCAGCCGCTGCCTCCTGCCCGTTGCGCCACCGCTGCTGCTGGTGCCGCCGCCGGACCAGAGGCTGGGCCCGCCGGGCGGCGGCCGCACTTCCAGCCAGCGCAGCGCGGCGGCCGGCGGCAGCAGGCGCCACAGCAGCCACACGCACCACATGGCGGCGCTCAGCACGAGTGTGCCTGCAGGGAGGGAGGCAGGTAGGCAGGCCAGCAGGGCTGGGAGCGCTGCACGACGGTTGTCGTCAGGTGCGAAAGAGGCGAGGCGAGAGCAGCTGCTACCTGGCGGCATGCTCAGGACGGCATCGACCAGCAGCTGGATGGCAGCTGCCATGCCGTACTGCAGGCCGTACTGCCGTCCCAGCACCCAGTACAGCCAGCCCGCGCGGTCGGCTGCCCAGGCGCCCGCCGACGACGACTGCGCCACGGCCGCCGCCGCCTCTGCTGCCGGCTGCAGTGCCGCAGGCACCGGCTGCCAGCCCGCGGCTGCGCTGCCCCAGAACCAGCGCCCTGCGCCTGGCCCAGGCTCAGCAGCAGCAGGCTATGGTACCGCACATGTGGGAGCTGCCAGCTGGCGGGCGCCAGCTTGGAGGCGAGGAGCCAGGCAAAGGGCTGGCCTGCGCCGTGCTGCTGCTGCCACCACCCCATCCCCTCACGCTGATCCTCCTGCTGCAAGAGGTACCGTTCGAAGCTGTCCCTGCCTGGGTTGCCCAGCCAGGCTGCCGCCAGTGCTGCACAGAGCAGGACCGCGCAAGCCCGCGCCCCCGCATCTGCCAAGCTTCGCCTGCCCCTCCCTCCACTGCTGCTGCCGCCGCCAGCGGCCCCGCCGGGCCCGGCGGCGCCAGGCGCTACCTGCGCTGCAAGCCAGCAGGACGCAGCCGGCCGCACGTTGGGTTGCTGGCAAGAAGCACTTGCATTCGCTCATGAGCACAGCATTCGCTGCCTGCTGCGCTCATGCTGAGCAGGCAGCAGCGTGACGGCTAGCGATCACGCCAATGAGGAAAGGAGCAATTTGCAAGCAGGGCAAGCACTGCACAGGCAGGCAGGCAGGCCGGGTAGGCGCAGCATGGTTCAATGCCTGGCGCCCACCTGCGGCCTGCTGCCGCTGCCGCTGGCGCCGCCGCCCCACGTGCCGTGCCCGTACGTGCGCGCGCGGCGGCCGCCGCCGCCGCCGCCAAACAGCGACGCGAAGAAGCACCCCAGAGCGCCGCCGCCGCCGCCGCCGCGGCCGCCGCGCGGCAGCGGCAGGCGGCTGGTGAGCAGCACATGCAGGAGGCCGGCTAGGATACCGCACAGGTGGCCCCAGAAGGAGGCCTCCGGTACCAGCAGCTGCATCACCAGCAGCTCCGCCCAGCAGGCGTACTGCAGGCGGGCAACGCAAGGCGGCATGGGAGGGAGGGGAGGAGGGGAGGGGGAGTCAGGCAGAGGGACGAGGGAGGGCAGTCAGAAGGGAGGACCGGGGGAGGTTCTGAGGGGCCCCACGGGCCAGGTGGAGGAGCGGAGGAGGGGCAGGGGGGCAGCGGTGCAAGGCAGGGCAGGCAAGGCTTGCCACGGGCAAGGCAGGGGCCTCCCTTGTTTTCTTGCCTCCAAACCACGCACGACCTCCTTTTGCCGAACCAACCCCACACAAACACTCGACCAACCCACCAACCCCACGCAACCATGCTTGCACTTGCCTTGGTGGGCAGTGCGATCCCATAGATCTCTGACCAGCCGGGCGAGTTGTGGTTGAGCACCACCTGAGGAACAGAAAGGTGCGGGTGTGTTTGTGTGCATGTGTGTGGCCGACGAGTGTTTGTGCATGTGCACAGGGTGGGTGCGGCAGCAGCTGGCTCCGCCAGGCCTGATGGCGCTGCAGGCTGCCGCAGCAGGCAGCCCGGCAGCTCCGGGCGCCGCCAGGGAGGCAGCTTCGGGTGCAGCCCGAGCGCAGCCAGCCCGCAGAGCCAGGCCGCAGAGGCTGCCGGAACTGCCGCCGCCGCCGCCGCGAGTGCCCACCTTCATGCCGAAGAGCACCCCAGAGAAACCCACGGCGCAGGCGTGCATGAGGGACCAGCCCAGGGCGGGGGCATGGCGGGCCAGCAGGGCTGCCAGACCCATGTAGAGCGCGTTGCTGACCAGCGCCAGCTCAGCAACCAGCGCGCCGTACGCGGCGCTGCCCAGCCGCGGCTCCAGCTGGCTGCCCTGAAGGGCCGGGAGCAGGAGGGCGGCAGGCGTGGGAGCGCAGGCGCAGCGAGGGGTTGTGCGAGAGCCGCCGGGGCCGCTGCTGCTGCTGCCTGCAACGCTGCGCCGCGGGCTGGGCGCCCAGCACCCGCAACGCGCAGCACCCAGAAACAGCAGCGCCCGGCACCCAGCTGCTGGCTTGCCTTCCACAGCAGCGAGGTCATGTTGTAGTAGAGGTGGAGGTTGTCCGCGTGCAGGAAGGGGCTCCACAGCAAGCGGCCCCACTGGCCAGACAGGATGCTGCGCGGCAGCAGGCAGCCCTGGCGGATGGAAGGCACCCACTCAAACCCCTCGGGCTGCAAGAAGAAAAACACTTGGGCTGCCAGACGGGGTGGGGGCGTGGGGGGCCCCCAGGGGGTGAGTAGGCGGCAGGGGAATGGAGCAGGGAGCAGTGTGCAAGGCCTCGGGAGGGGTTGCGAGCGAGGCGGCGTTCAGCAAACATGCTGGAAAGGGCAGCCGAAGACTCTCACCGACGACGAGCAGAATGGTGATGGGTGGCTTGCGCTCCAGCCTCGCCACCTGCTGCCCCAGCAGGGCCAGCAGGTAGAGCAGCAGCTGCTGGTCGCGGCCGCGGCGGCGGCCGCCGCCGCCGCCAGGCGGGTAACCGGCGCTGCCGTAGGCGCCGCCCCAGGCTGGGTGGCGGGGAGGCATTCAGGGGGAGGGCTGCGGGGGCGAGGCGGGGCCGGCGGGCGGCAGGGTCCCGCTCCAAGGCTGGGAAGAGCCTCTCGAAACCGATCGCAGCGATCGGCAGGCCCAGCCTTGTTTGCTGGGCGTGGCACTGTGGGCAGTGCACTGGATTGCAGGCTGCAACGACGACAGTGAGGGACAGGCGCCAGACACTCGGCTTTCTCGGCGTCCTTCGGCGACCCAGGCGAATGCAAAGTCAAGGGGCGCGCCATCGTGCCATTCTGCCCGGTGCATTGCTCAATCATGCAGACTCTGGCAGCAGGCTGCGGCCTGATTGGCCTCCCACGCCCCGTGCAGCGCCATGGTTGCACCGCCGGCGTGCGCCGCCCGAGGCTGCTCCTAGGTGCGCGACAGGGTGTGTGCATTGTCCAATTGGCGCATCGCTGGGCGCTGGAGGGTGCACATACGAGTTGCTCCCACGCTGCTGGTCGCCTGGGGGGCAAGGTTTTGCCACGCGCCCGCTCCCTGGCGGCCGTGACGATGCTTGGAGTGCATGGCCGCCCTTTGCAGTGGCCGCCAGCGGCAAGGGCAAGGCAGCGCCGCCGCCGCCGCCGCCCGAGGCGGTGCCGCCGCCGCTCGACGCGGCGCCCCAGGACATCCCATCCTACTTCCAGCCCGCACCCCCACCCCAGGTGGGCCGAGACGCAGCAGCTTTGCGGCGGGAGGGGCCAGCTGCAGGACTGCTTGGGGCGCCTTGAGCTGCGGGTGGCTGCCGGGACGCCGGTTGCGCTCGCCAGCTAGGTACACCACCCCGCGCCAGCTCACCCCCCGGCCTGCTCCTCTCCCCTGCCCCTCCCCACAACAGCTGCAGCAGGGGCAGGTGTACCAGGCTGTGCCACAGTACGGCCCGCCGGCGGTTGCGCCGCCGCAGGCGTCCTTCTGGGGCGGCATCCCGCCGCTCGTCTACGTCGGCATCGGTGAGAGGACAGCCTGCAGCCGCAGGATGGGAGCGTGTGGTGGGGACCTCCTGCAGCGTGTGCTAGCCTGTGCCTATGTGTGTGTGTGGAGCCTCGCGGGGAGCGCCACGCAGCCGCAGATGTGGGTGCTCGCATCAAGGCCAGCCGCGCGTGTGCTGCCACTCCCCGCCGCCGCGCCTCGGCCTTACCTCCCTCGGCCTTGCCTCCCTGGCCTGCCTGCGCTCCGTGGCGCCGTCCCGTGATTGCACATGGCACCCCCCCCCGTTGTTGCATTTTTCGTTGCGTTGCAGGCGTGGTGCTGGCCACCGTGCTGGGCAAGGTGATGGCTGTGGTGAAGGGGGGGCCCCAGAAGATGCAGGAGATGGCTATGGAGCAGATGATGAAGCAGATGATGAAGCAGATGGGGGGCGCGCCCGGTGGGTGCTCACTTGTCGGCAGCCTGCTGCCTGTGTTGTTGTGTAGGGGCGTGCCTCGCCGCTCGGCAGCCTGATGCCTGCGTTGTCGTGTAGGGGCGGGGGGCGGGTGCCTCGGGCTTGCCGAACACAGCGGTGCGGGGCTTGCTGATCGGCAGGGTGCGTGCTTGTTGGGTGCAACTTACCGTTGGGGTTTCCCAGAGGCTGCTGAAACACAGGCGGGGAGGGAAGCCGGGTTGCGGCGCCAGGGCGGAAGCCATACTGACGTGCCTTGCCTGCCCATGCCCTTGCTCTTCAGGTGGCGCCAACCCCTTTGGTGCCCCCGGTGCCAACCCCTTTGGGGCCCCAGGCGCCAATCCGTTTGGTGCGGGCAGCCCCTTTGGCGCCCCCGGCGCCAGCCCCTTTGGCGCTGCCGGCAGCGGCTTCCCTAGCATGTCTCCCGCCTTTGACACGACCGCCACCCCGGCGCCCGCCGCCCCCGCCGCCGCCGCCGCCTCGGCCCCCGCCGCCGCCAGCAGCAGCACAGAGGAGAAGGCTGGTGAGGCCGCGGCCAGCAGCAGCACCGGCAGCGGCGACAGCAAGCCCAAGAAGCGCAGCGCGTTTGTGGACGTGAATGCCGCCAGCAGCAGCAAGGCGGACGCCCCCCCCGGCAGCAGCGGCGCCGAGGCAGGCGCCGCGGCCGGCGCGGCGCCGCCGCCGCCGTTTGGCGGCATGCCCCCGCCGGGCTTTGGCGTGCCGCCGCCGGGCTTCAGCATGCCTCCGCCGCCGGGCGCCGAGGCGGGGGCGGCCGCGGGGAGCTCCCAGGGAGCTGGCGCCGTGGCCGGTACCATGCTGGACATGCTGAAGAACCCGGAGATGCAGGTACTGGCAGCGCCGGTGGTACTGCTGGCACTGCTGGGTCCGCCCTCGCTGTTCTGCTGCCCCTGCAGTCAGCTGCTCTGTTGGCAGGCTGTGTGCGGGGTCTTGGCTGCAGTGCGCAGCCTGTCCCGCTTGATGCCACTGCGATGCTGAGGCGCGCCGCGGCCTTCCCTCCCGTACCGCAGAAAATGCTGTACCCTTACCTGCCCGAGCCGATGCGCAACCCCGACACCTTTGAGTGGATGCTGAGGTGTGTGTGTGTGTGTGTGTGTGTGTGTGTGTGTGTGTGTGTGTGTGTGTGTGTGTGTGGTGGTGCATGTGTGTGTGTTGGTGTATGTGTGTGTGCCGTGGTTGTCGGGCGTATTTCCTGTGGCGTCTGGGAATGGGTGAGAGCAGTTGCCATCTCCTCCCCGTCCCCGCCTCTGATTGCCTGCGGCGCCGTCCGCTCCACAAGCTGCTCCTACACACTCTCCCTCTGCATCTCACACCCCACACCCCACACCCCACCACACACACACACACACACACACACGCACGCGCACGCGCACGCGCACGCGCACGCGCACGCACACGCACACGCACACGCACACCACGCACACCCCACCCCTGCAGCAACCCTGAGTACCGCTCTCAGCTGGAGGGCATGCTGCAGCAGCAGGCCGCCGCCTCGGGCAGCCCTGCGGTACAGGAGATGATGCAGGGCATGGATATGAGCCCGGAGAAGGTACGGGGCGGTACTGTACTACGTCGCTCACATTGCAGTGCGAGTTTGCGGTACGCTGCTGGCAGTACAGTTCCTGCAGCGCCGCGGGCCGCTCCCTGGCCCTCCCCGGGCTGACCCTTGCCCCGCCCCGCGCCCGCTGCCGCCCCGCTGCCCGCAGATGAATGCCCAGTTTGATCAGCTGGGTATCACTCCCGACCAGTTCCTGCAAAAGGTTGGGCTGCACAGGGGGCTGCTGCCGGCAGGCGCGGGCATGGCAGGAGGGTTGGGGGTTTCCCTTCAGAGCCTGGCTCTGCCCCGATGCGCTTGCTGCCCCCGGCAATCACCTCATGGCTGCCCTCCTTCCACCCCGCCTCCCCCACCAGCCCGCCTCCTCCCTCCCCGCCCTCTCTCCGCCCTCCCTCCTCCCCCCCACCTGCCCTCCTCCCCTCCCACCTGCCGACTCGTGTCTGACCCCCTCCTCGCTGCCGCAACCGCCCCTGCCGCCTGCAGGTGATGGGAGACCCGGACCTGGCTGGCATGATGACCAACCCCAAGGTGGGGCCCAGGGCGGCGGCTGGGAGAGGTTGGGAGAGGTTGGGGGAGGCTCCCTGCTGGTACCGATTTCAGTGTGCCAGTCGACCAATTGCGCGCCAACCAACCTCATGCCAGAAGTGGCCCCTCTCTGGCCCCCAATGCCACTCCCTGCCCTACTCATCACCCACCCGCCACCCTCCTGCCTCACAACGACAACGCGTGTCCACACTTCCACCCCACCCCCCACCCCACACCCCACACCCCATTGCAGGTGATGGCTGCCATTGCAGAGTGCACCAAGAACCCCATGGCAATCTTCCAGTACCAAAACGACGAGCAGGTCATGCGCGTGTTCGAAAAGGTGGGCACGGGCTGGCGCGCGGGTGTGTAGGTGTGTGTAGCAGTGGCCCGGGGGCGGGCGCTGGTGGCTGGTCGGCGGGCCATGTGGGTGTTTGGAAAGCGTGTTGAAAGAGGTGGGGGCGGGCTCTGGTGGGGTGCTGGGCGAGTGTTCAGCAGGCGGCTGGAAGCTTACCTTGAGCAGGCGGCCTCCTCCCTCTGTGCCCCACGCCACCCGCTGAGCCAGCAGCCCTTGCGATGCCTGTTGCTGTTCTGCGGCCCCGTGCTTCCCATCTGCAGACCCCTCCTGCCTGCCTGCCGCCCCCTGCCTGCAGATGAGCCAGCTCTTCCCGCAGGCCGCTGGCGGCGTGCCCGGCATGCCTGCCATGCCGCCCGGCTTTGGCGCACCGCCGCAGGGCTTTGCCCCACCGCCAACGCCGCCGACGCAGTAGGAGCACGGCTGCCCTTCTGCCGGACAGCCGTCCCGCAGCGTCAGCAGCTGCATCAGCATCAGCAGCACTGGCTGCCAGCCACACACGGGCAGGCAGCAGCGGTCCTCCCTCCCTCCTCCTGAGTCTGTCCCCCCATCCCAGCCCCAGCCCTTCTCGTCTCGCGCCCGCGGGCGCACGTGCGGCCACCCAACCACCGCCGCTGCGGCCTTGCTGTGCAAAGCCGCAGCATGCACAGCTTGGGGATGCTGCTGCGCCTTCTTCTGTCGCCGCGGCGCCCCGGTTGAGCCAGCCACTTGATCCTGCCGCCCACACTCACGACCCTCGTGTGCAGTCAACGGTCAGCAGGGGACCATTACATGCTTGAAACCGCCCCGCCCGCCCTCTTTCGGGGCGCACGTGTAAATGCGCCATGGCGGTCGCCAGGCCGGCAGGCTGGCAGTGCAGCAGCGTACCGGGAAAGCGGCCGGGGTTGCGCTAAAGACAGGGGCACGTGTGTGCCCAGTGGGAGTGGAAAAACAGTTGCGAAGCGGTACTTACGTGGTACTGCAATACCAGAATTGAGTGGATGGGGGAGCTTCTCAACAGGCTCTCCCAATACACACTTTGCTTAGGCTCGGTTTGGAACTGGGGCGGATGTGGGTTGAGGAAGTGTATGTATGCAGAGGGCAGGGTTAGGCTGGGGCCCCCGGGTTGTTGGTGGATTGGGCAGTGGAAGAAGTGTGGGAAGCCTGGCAGAAGGTGCCAGCCAGCCAAGGGGATGGCTCCCCAGCTGGTTCCCCGGATGGCGCAGCGGCAGGACCAAGGGCGCGGGCGCTTGGCGGCTCAAAATGGGATGCGGCAATTGCCGTTGAGGATGATGTGCCTCCTGCAATGCAGGCAGGTAGGTAGTCGTGTGCAGGGCTCTTGCGGCCACACCAGCGTGCGGGTCGCCACAACGCATGGGGGTTCAGCGGCGCAGGCCGGCGTGGCAGGGGCGGCCCGGGCTGCCGGCACGCATCCGGCCCGCTGGCCCGCCAGGCGCAGGTGCGGCCACTCACGGGTTGAGGCACTTGGTGCACTTGTTCGGGTTTCCCGACTGGCAGGTGGCGCAGCGGGCCCACTCCGCGCACTTGATGCAGGCGGTGGCCCCGACGGCAGCATTGAAGCCATAGCCCACCTTGCAGGTGGTGCAGGGGCCCTGGGGGCAGGTGGAGCAGGCCGGGAAGTCGCAGGAGACGCAGCGCGAGGGGGTGGCCAGCCGGTAGCCGTCGGCGCAAGCGGCGCAGGCGCCGCTCTGGCCGTCCACGCACGCGGTGCAGTTGCCCACGAGGCAAATGGTGGTGCAGCCTCCGGTGGCGTTGGCCGCGTAGGGCGGCGCACAGACATCGCACTTGCCCGGCGTGGCGCAGCGGTTGCAGTGCGGGTCGGGGCAGGAGATGCAGTCCTTGTACCCCGCCGCGCATGCCTCCTTGTACGTCGCGCCGCACGCATCCTTGTACCCATCCGCGCACGCGTCGCAATATACCGCAGAGCCGACGGCCGCGCACGAGTTGCAGGCGGCAGGGCACTGCAGGGAGGCAGCGGCGGCGCCCAGCAGGTAGGGCAGGCGCGGCAGAAAGAGGGAGATGAGAATGCAGTACGGCGTCGCCGCCTGCAGTACGGCGTCGGACTGTAAGCCCATACAAGCGAGCATGCGAGCGTCGCCGCCTCCCTGCTTGCTTTGATGCGGGCAGACGGCCTGCGCAAGCAAAGCTGCAGGTGGCCCCCTACGGCCGGTGCCTACCTTGGTGCAGGCGGTGCCAGCGGCATACCATCCCTTGCGGCACGCCGTGCAGACCGGCTTGTTGTCCGGGCCGGCCGTGCAGGCGCTGCAGCCGTCGCCGCAAGGGATGCACTTGCCCTCCACCAGCGCCGTCCCCACCACACAGTCCTCACACCGGTCTGGCTCCACAAAGCATGCCAGGAGGGCAGGCGGGGGGCAGGGAGGGTTGGTCAGCCAGTCAGTCAGTCCCGGCACATGAGCACAGGCGCTAGGGCAGGCGCATGGTGCAGGCAAAGCCTCCCACAGCCTCCAGGCCAGGCCAGCAGCTGCTACCGCATGCGCCGCCGACCCACCTTGCAGTTGATCCAATCGGTGCAGCTGCAGGGAGCAGGCGTGGCAGCGGCGGCCCGCTCAGCAGCAGTCCCATCACCCCCACACACACAAGCAGAGGTGGCCCGGTGGAAGCGCACAAGGCGGGCGCACGAGGCAGTGCACTGCAGCTGGCGCGGCTAACTCCTCAAGCAGCCCTGGGCCCACAGGCACAGCACACGCAATGCGGGAGGCTACACACACACACACACACACACACACACACACATGTTTAGCGGGTTCCTCTTTTGGCAGCCCGCCAGCTGGGAGGTGACTGCCTGGCTGTTCAGGATGTCCTTGATGGCTGCGGGGGCCCACTCGCTGCACCCCGCCACGCACAGCAGGGGAGGGGCAGCAGGAGCAGGTGGTGAGTGCCTGCCCGGCAGCGGCCACAACGGTGCCTGGAGTCATGCCGCGTGGAGACTGCCCAGAACAGCTCCCGAGCTGTACTGCATCCCCACTGGAAGCTGTACTGCACTGGCGCTGATCTGCACCACCGCTCACTTGATCACCGGTTGAATCAGGCTCGTGGCAACCGAGCTGATGATGAAGTCCGTCAGCCAGCCTGCGCCCACCCCACACCCCACAGTCGGTCAAACGGTGGCGGCGCTGCACGTGTGGCCGCTCGTTCAGCAGAGCATCCCGCTTGGCACCCGCTGCATCGAGCCGGTGGCAGCCCGTCGCCTTGGCGGCAGCTGGCGCCAGCACCCGGGCACGCAGCATGCACAGCACGAGGTCGGCCGGCTTGGCGAACCTATCGGGATGATGCCAGCCGCCCAGCTTGATATGGCCACCCGGGTGTTTTTTGCGGTGAGTTTGACGGTATCAAACTTTGGGATGGAGGCGCAGGCCTCGTAGCCAGTAAAACCCACAGCTGCAGGGAAGGCAAGATGCAGGCAGCCACCAGCATGGGGCGTGGTGGGGCTGGCTTGCGGGGGTCGCTTGCAAGGTGGCAAAGGATCGCACGCAACCGGGCAGCGGCAGAGCTTGGCACGCCTGGCGTGGCGCGGTAGGGCACAGGGACACGGCACGGGAGGCAGCGCGGCTCACTCAGCCCCGCGGTGGCCGGTGCTGATAGTTCCAGGGTCACGTCTGTGAGGGTGATGGTGATGTAGGCGGTGCCAGTGAGTGGGCTTGGTATGAAAAAGATTGGTCGGTACGTCGCCCCGGCAGAGCCCGTCACAGTCAGCTTGGCCAGCCCGCTGGTCGCCTTGAGGTTGGCCTGCGGCAACGGTGGCAGCATACATGGTTTGGTGAGGCACGGCATGGCATGGCCTGCCTCCCTCTTGACGCAGCGGCACCACCTGGTGCATGCTACACGGTGTAGCACACACTGCCCGGGCCTCGGGTGCGCAGGCAGGTGGGGCAGGCGGGGCAGGCAGCTCACCACCACCAGGGACAGGTTGGAGCAGGCAGGCACATTCAGGATTTCCAGCGTGGGCTTGGGCATGGTGTTGAGCCCAGAGATGCGGTCCAGCTCGACGTCCACAATCGCCTCGCTGCAAGCAGGTGGCACGCCCCCGGCTCTCAGTGGCATCAGCGCTGCACCCCGCGGCACGAGGCAGTGAGCAGGCGCCGCTGGGCGGGCTGTGGGGGCGTAGGCGATAGGGTGAATCCAACCCCAACCCCAAGAACCCTGGATCTGCAAACGGACCACAGGCAGCTGACGCCACAGGAGAGTAGGGCCGGCTGAACCGCGCTCCCGCGCGTGCCTGAACAGCAAGCCCTTCACAAACTCCTTCTTGAGCGCGTCGCCCGGGTCGATACTGGCGGGCAGCTGCTTCTGGACGCCCGGCCAGACGCCGGTGATGACGTCGGAAATTATGGTGTTGATCTGCGGCAGGAGAGGAAAGGTGGCAGGGGCAAATGAACATGAAACCAATCTGTCCGAGGCGGTGCGAGCCGGCCGGTTGGCGCGCAGCGGGCGCTGCGAGGGGCGGCACCGCCAGCAGCACCAGTGCCAGCAGCGGCGTCGCGGCGCGGGCAAAGGCCTTACCGCTCCGGCATACCCATCGCAGAAGGTTTGGTTGTTGCTGAGGAAAGCGGCCAGGCGCGGGCGGCTGGTGGTGGGGGGCTTGTTGGCGCACTTGAGCAGGTTGTACACTCGAGCGGGCACCCACTTGCCGTAGGGCGTGGTGGCCAGCTGCGGCAGCCGCTTGCACAGCTGGGCGTTGGAGGGGCAGTTGCACCTGGAGGCAGGGGATGAGGGAGACGTAGAGGCAGTCAGCTGCGCTGCACGGCGCAGGCTGAAGGAGCACGCAAACCATGAGCACAGGAAGCGGGCGGCACGCCCTGCCCGCGTGCCTGCCGCCCACCTGCCAGCTCGCAGCTTGGGAGAAAAGGAGTAGAGGCGCGCGGCGGCGATCCTTTGGCGCAGGCAGTCGGCTGCCACGCCCGCGGCGCTGCACGCCGGGCCAGATCAAAAGGAACGGGGTTCAATCGTCGTACAGGCGTGACAGCCGCAGCGCCGGCCCTGGGCCCAGCTGCTGGGTGGGCTGCCCAGCGGCAGGGCTGGAGAGAGGCGGGGGGCGGCGGCGGCGGGCCGGTTCAGGTAGGGAGGCCTGTCAGCACCTGGAGCAGCGCCGGCCCTTCAGTGCCAGCAGTTCCAGCTCCAGAGCGGGGCCGAACAGGAGGAAGGGGCTCACCATCACGGCCTGCATGGGAGGCACCGCGCAGAGGAGGCAACGGCCTGGACACAAGTACAGCGGGCACGAGGCACCGTGGCGTGCACACGGGTCAAGAGCCTGCTGCATGCGACCGCCTGCACTCACGCCTTTGGGGAGCTTTGAAGCCAGGCCACCGAAGCACACGGTGGAGAGCTTGCCATCTGGCCCCTTCACGCCGCACCAGCAGTAAGCTGGGCAGGTGGCGGCGGCCTCGGAGGCGGTGCCGCCTGCACATCAACGGGCCGGGAAGGGAGGCCGGTGGCCCCAGCGACTTCGCGGCGGATCCCACCTTTCGCAATGCTGCCAGAAAACAGCAGGAACTTCACGGAGGAGCGCTGCAGAGGCTACAAGATGACCTGTCGCCGGCTAAAGAGCACCGCTGGCGGTCCCACGCAGCAGGCAGGAGCTGATAGGTGGCATTCAATCACCGACAATCATCAGGAGAGCCAGCGTGAGGGCCGCCATCGGGGCGCGGGCTTGCCGACTCGCCATGTCAGGCTGAGCAACACTCGATAGCTGGATTGCAATGATGGTGGCCAGCTGTAGCAGAGCGAGTGTGTTGGAGGGCGAGTGTGTTGAAACTTTCCCCTGAGAGGGACCAGTGGCAGCGTGCCTCCAGCGGCGCTCAGCTGCCAGCCACACAATTGCACACCGGTACTCTGCTAGCAGCAGAGGCTGCTGGAGGCATGCTAATCAGGTTAGATCGGTCTCATGGAGCCACATGAAGCCACAGCACCGGAGCCGGCAACTCAAGCTGCGCCGGGGGTGGCGGTTGCAAGGGCACGCGCTGGCGACACGTCCTTACAGAAGTTTCCGCCATGTGCGGGTCAAACACATGTGGGCCATCACATCTGAAGAGCTGGTTGATCCTGGGCCGTGGCGTCACCGCTTGAAATGGTAGATCTGCTCGGGGCCAGCAGCGGGCACACAGGTGAGATGCTAGCAGCACCCGCTGGCAAAGCAGTGCAGCAGGTGTTGGCAGCCCCGTAGCAGCGGCGGCGGCTATATGCTGCAGGAGGGGGAGGCGGCGCTCGGCGGGCAGCTGCTGCGTGCAGTACTCAGGAAGCTGCCTGGCAACCGCACGTACTGCAAAACGCACCTGAACCTCCACCCCCTGATCTTGGTAGTCGCCTGCAGCAGCAGCAGCAGGAGACAGCCCAGCCTGCCGGAATCAGCGCTGGCAGCACCGGGTGGCCGCCGCTTCGACCTCCCGGAATTCCCGGCGGCAATGGCCCCGCTGCTCACCGGATGCCCGCCGCGCCGTTCCTGCCGGCTGCCGCCACCGCCGCCTCCCCACCAGGCGGCCTCCCCACCCCACCCACCCGCATATCGCAGGTTGCGGAAGTGGCTCCAGGGGATGGGCTTGTACACGGCGGGCGTGTCGGGGGTCACAAAGGGCGCCAGCGGCTCGATGATCGCCTCTGCACCCCAGCCAGCCAATTGCAGGCCAGCGCCTCAAAACCAGGCAGGAGATCTTGTCCGCCGGCGTGGCGGTCGGCTCCCAGCAGACCAAGCAGTGGCAAGCGGTTTTGGGGTGAGCGTGCATGTCGGGTGCGCACCCAGGCGTGGGTTGAAGAAGAAGGGAGCCGACAGGCGGGCCTGGCTGTGAGGAGACAGCACGCGGTGCACGGGGGCCTTCAGCAGGTCGTTTGTCAGCACCTGCAGGCGGCGCATGCATGGGGGCTGGGCCAGGGGTACCAGTGGTGGTGGCTGGGTGGGGCGGATGCGGCCAGCAGGGCGGTGAGGTGAAGATGGGCGCCGCTGCCGGTGCCAGTGCCCAGTGCTGCCGCCACTCCCCAGGCAGTTGCTGCCGAACGCAATGGGTGTTGCCTGTCTCCCCACCACCAACAACACAAGAACATGCCCACGCGCGCAGACCTCAACCAGCACACCTGGCACTGATCACCCACGTTGATGGTGAGTGCGTCGGGCGCGGGAGTGACGCTATTCCACTGGCCTGCATGGCAGCCGGGCAGCCGGGACCCGGGCAGTGTGGGGTTGGTAGGACTGGTGGGGCAGGCGGGCGGGCTATGTGGCGGGTGCAGCACCTCGTGCACACACCGGCAAGGGTGGCGCACACAGCACGACTGCAGCACGCGCAGCATGCACAGCACAGCGTTGCCGTCCCCAATGCCGGCCGCTTGCTGATGTGGCGGCGGCGCGTGCTGTGCAGCGGGCGCGACGCAGCCTGCAGCTGCTGTCGGCGCCTTGCACAGCACCCCGCCAGCCCCTCACCGTGCTTGTGGAACTGCAGGCCGTGCACCTCTGGGTCCTGGACGAGGATGGTGAGGAAGCCGGCATCTGCAGGGGGAGAAAAGATGTGTAGGAAAGAAAAAAGAAAGGAGAGGGGCTACGCCACCAGGCACTGTCAAGAAGAAGCCGCCGGT
This sequence comes from Chlorella variabilis, assembly GCF_000147415.1. Lineage (NCBI taxonomy): Eukaryota > Viridiplantae > Chlorophyta > Trebouxiophyceae > Chlorellales > Chlorellaceae > Chlorella > Chlorella variabilis. The sequence continues at coordinate 233,773 of NW_005435060.1, forward strand.
GTGACCAGGGACCAAGCCGCTCCCTGCTCAAACCATCGGCTGGACATGCGGGGCGGCCCTAGGCGCTGTCGACCCGCTTGCAGGCAGAGAGGGGGGCGGCGGGGCGCAGCACAGCGGGCGCAGTGCAGCGGGCGCAGCACAGGGGGGCGCCCGCCTGTGTGGTGGTTGAGCCCCAGGCCCTGCTGGCTGGGTGGGGTGGCGGGGTACCAGTTGAGGCGCATGAAGGAGGAATGGTCGTCCTGCGGGGGCAGGCGGTACCGTTGGTGATGGCAGGCATGCAGGTCGGTAGGTAGGTAGGTAGCCAAATGCATGCAGGCAGGCAGGTGGGCAGCACACGCCAGTGGGCAGCTGAGTGGGCAGGCAGGCAGGCAGCGGCAGCCTCGCCTCGCCCCTCATGCGCTCGCGTGCTGCCGACAGGCATGCGCTCGCGTTCTGCCAGCATGCCCACCCACCCACCCACGCACCCACCCACCTGGAACAGGTGGTGCATGGCGTCTGGCGGCAGGCCCAGCCCCAGGCTGAATGCCTGCAGCAGCTTGAAGCTGACGCGGGACATCTCGGAAAAGTAGGCGCTCAGCACAGACCGGAACTCCTCCTGCAGTGGCGCATAGGACAAGGCAGAGCTCTATGTACCAGGCCGCCACCCCCCTGCCGCGAGCGACACCGGCAGCAGAGAGCTGATGGGCTGGGCCACGGTGAGGCCGCCGCCGCCGGCTGGCTGGCGCCCACCGCGAGGGTAGGGCGTGCGGCAGGGAGGTTGCCGCCGGCAGGAGGCGGCACGGCTCGCCCGAATGCAGCCGCATGCTGCCCGCTGGCCGCGCCGCACCTCGCCCTCGGGCCACTGGTTGGGGGAGGAGAGCACGGGGGCGTGCGCTGGTGGCAGCGAGGCGGCGGCAGACGTAGTAGCAGGCTCGTAGCAGAAGTCAAATCCCTGCTTGATGTCGAGTATCTGCGGGAGAGATGCCACGTGGCAGGAGAGATGGAGGCAGGGCAGGGGGCGGGGAGCACGGAGGCAGCGGGGGGGCATGGAATGAGGTGGCCGTGATGCAGCTGGTGCCGGCTGCCTGCAGCTGTCGTGTGGGCTGCCTGCCTCAACCATGCATGCCTGCTCCCTGCCTGGCAGCTGCTTTCCCACCCTCTTGGTGAACTCGTCGTTGAAAAATCCGTTGGGGTTCTGCGTGGTGCGCTTCACCTGCAGGCAAGCCAGAAGCAAGGTTTGGCGGCGGCGGCGGGGGCCGGGTGGCGGTGGTGCCCGGCTCTGCCACGCTGCGCACGCAATGGCGCCCAGCGCCGGGCCACCCCACCTGGAGCTTCTGCTCGAGGGGCAGCTTGAAGAAGCGGCGTGCCTCGTGCTGCATGTCGCCTATCAGTCCCAGGCTGATGCCGTGGTTGACCAGCTGGAAACAGCCCGCCTCGGCGCCCGCTGCCTTGATGGCGGCGGCCACGTCAGCAGGCGGCGGAGCCCCGTCGCGCTCCGGCGCCAGGAAACCCTGAGCGTCGATCACGGGCGCTTCCGCCTTGTTGCCCGCCGTGGCGACGGGGGCCGGTTCCAGGTAGGCGCAGACGCGCAGTGGGCGCCTGCAAGGGCCCCGCCTGGCGGCGTGATAGCTACGGCCGGAAGCATGCGATCCTGCTGGCGGCAGTTGGACGGGGGCGGCCTGCATTGTGCTCTTGGCTATACTCCGGCTTCGGGGGGATGTTGTAATACGCTGTCGTCGTCATCAAGTTTTGCTGGACGGGGCCACGTCTCGCTCTGCTGGGCCAGCTGGTACAACTCGGCGGCACAGGCCAATTGATTGCGGAAACGCGCCCCATTCTCCCACATTTCCATCCCCGCACCTGCAGACCGCTTGCAAGCTCTTCAACAACCATGCCAAACCTGGCTGTCGATGTGCAGAACCCTGCGGCGGCCCTGAAGCAGCAGGCCGCGCTGAACGAGCTGGACATCGCCAAGGATGCCGGCGATCTCGTTAGTGAGTGGACTGGCAGCCGGGCGCACCAAGGGTTTCGCCGGCCGGCGGCATGCACCAGCAATTGCCCATCATCCAGTGGATGGCACGTTCACTCGCAGCCTTTCGCTGTGCACTGAAACCTCACCAGAATCCACTCCTAGCGCCAGTGGAGGCACCTTATCGCTCTCGAGAGTCGTGTCTGGGGCCCACACCGCCATCGCCCGCCACCTGTCGCCGCCGCTGTCACAGACCGCGCCGGCACCCCCCTCGTCTATCTGAAGAAGGCCAAGGGCGAGGAGGACCACGCCACCATCGCTGCGAAGCTGGAGGCCTTCCAGCCGCTGGCCAGGTGGGGCCGCCCTCGCAGGCGGGACCTCCCTCGGCGCCTGCGCCCGCCAGCTGGCACTGCGCCTGCAACAGCCCTGCCGCCGCCAGCGCGCCCGCTGGGCAGCGCACCCAGCATGCCCTCCCCACCCTGGGGAACAAGGTGCCTGTGTGTGTACCTGGGTATGGGCAGGACAGAGCCTTACGGCAAAACCAGCAAGCGAGCTGCCTTGCCGCTTCCCACCTGTGCCGGGCGGCCTCAGAAGGGTCCCCCCCTTACTTAGTAAGCCTCACTTTCCCGTAACTTACTTATAAAGGCTTGAAGATTCACTTTCTACCTCGCCTCCTGCCCCGCAGCGTGAAGGACCGCATCGCCCTGGCCATGCTGGAGGATGCGGAGCGGCGGGGCCTCATCAGCCCCGACAAGGTGACGGCAGCGGCGGCAGCGGCGGGGTGGCGCTCGTGCGTGTTGTGTGTGTGTGTGTGTGTGGCGCTGAGGATGCCCCGGGATGCGCAGGCGGGGCCACCCCGCAAGGCGCCCGCTGCGCCGCTGCGGTGCAGCCTCCGTGCAACCGCGGGCGCGCCCCCAGCGCCCGCCGGCGGGCACCGCGGCAGGGGCTCAGTTGGGCACGCCCCCTGGCCCATCCACCCACCCCCAACCGCTGGCCACACGCTCTCTTCCCGCCTCGCCTCCTGTGCCGCAGACGGTGCTGGTGGAGGCCACATCCGGCAACACGGGCGTGTCCCTGGCATTCCTGGCCGCCGCCCGCGGCTATCGCCTCATCCTGTGCATGCCTCACTACTGCTCCACAGAACGCAAGGCTCTGCAAAAGGTCGGCGTGCGGGGGGTGGCGCTGCCAGCAGGGCCGTGGCCGCCCAGTGCTGCGGCACGCTGTGCCGCCCAGTGTGCAGCGCTCGGTGCTGGGGGAAGCGCCCCTGCGCTGCCACAGCTCTGCCGCCCGCCTGGTGCCCCGCCCCGGCCTGCTGCAGCTGTTTGGAGCGGAGGTGGTGCTGTCAGACCCCGCCAAAGGTGGGGATCCCCGCAGCCGATGCCTGTTCCAGCCTGCTCCTGCTTTTCCTCCTCCATCCCTGCTGCTGCCGCCGCCGCCGCCGCTGCTGGAGCCGCCTGTGCAGCCTGCTGCTCCTCCGCGCCGCATCCCGGCACTGCGGCGGCTGCTTCTAGCGCCCGTGCTGGCTGTCGAGCCTGCCTCCCCTCTGCGGAACAGGGGTCTGCCGCCGCCGCGGGCGCCGCTGGCGCCGCTCCCGGCGCCCGCTGCCCGCTGCTGCCCTGCGCAGGCCGGCTGGGCCCCTGCTCCCGGCCTGTGCCGACCTTCGCCGCCCACCCACTGTCGCCCGCTTGCCCTGCAGGCTGCCTGGGGGCGTATGCCAAGTCTCTGGAAGTTATGGAGCGCACCCCGGGAGCCTACATGCTCAACCAGTTTGAGAACGCCGCCAACCCGCAAGTCCACTACGCCGCCACGGGCCCCGAGTGAGCGGCGGCAGTGGTTGTTGTTGTTGTGGTGGTTGTGGTGGTGGTGGCGGTGGTGTGATGGCAACGCCGGTGTTGTTGGCGGCGCCGGCGGTAAATACCGCAAGATGCAAATGCACTTCCCTTGCTGCGCCTCCCTCGCCTCCCTCCCTTCCCACTCACAAATATCCGCACCTCCCCTTCCCCCTCCTTCCCCCCCTGCGTGCAGGATCTGGCGTGCCACGGCCGGCAGGGTGGACATCTTCATTGCGGGGGTGGGCACCGGCGGCACGATCACGGGGGCGGGAAAGTTCCTCAAGGAACAGAACCCAGACATCAAGGTGCGCTGGGGTTTGCTAAGGAGGCCGACGGCGGCGGCGGCGGCAGCGGCGTGTTGTGATGGGGTGGGGTGGTAGTGTAGTGTGCGGAGCATGGAGGGGCGCCGAGGAAGGGGGCGCGCGCGCTGGGCCAGCGGCACTGGGCCAGGGGGACGTGGAGGGTATCCTCTGAGAGTGTGTGGGCCAGCCAGCCGCCGGGTTGGGTGGGTGGATGGGGGAGGTGTGGGCAGGGCCCTGGCTGCGCTCGCTGCCGCATCCCGCTTCTTTGCACCCCACCACCCACACCCAGCACACGCTGTCGGTGCCTTGCCCCCCTCCCTTGCAGCTCATCGCTGTGGAGCCCACAGAGTCGCCGGTCATCAGCGGCGGCACGCACACCAACCACCTGATCCAAGGCATGGGCGCAGGTGGGCTTAAGCTGGGCTCCATGTGAGGGTGCAAGGGTGTCCCGATCCCCCAACAACGCCAGGTGGTCCATGCCCAGCCAAGCGAGCCGGCAGCTGCGGCAGGCGCGGCGCCAGCTGCGGCAGCAGCAGCAGCCTGCCACTCCACTGATCAGCGGGACGGCGGGGCTGGGGGCCCAGCGGGCTGCCTGCTTTGCCTGCCTGCGAGGGGCGTGTGCCGCCGCTGGTGTGCACTGGCCCGCCCTGCCAGCAAGCCTGCCCCGTGGCGGGGTAAACGTTGGTTCCTGGCCGCATCTGTGACCCCCGACTGGAATCTGAGGCCTGCAGGCTTCATCCCAAAGGTGCTGGACGTTGACCAGCTGGATGAGGTGGTGATGGTGAGGTGGCATGGGCGGTAACGCAGCCCATACCGCCGTGGCGTACGGCCAGCTGGGGGGGGGGGCACCGCGGCGGCGGGTGCCTTGCTGCCACGCACCTGCAGCCAGGCTGCTCGACCCTGGGTGTCACTGTTGCCGCTGCTGCTGGACACATGTACCGCTGTCGTTGACCTTGGCCGCATGTACTGCCCTGTACCGCCCGCCTGCCGCAGGTGTCCAGCCAGGAGGCGCTCGAAATGGCCCGCAAGCTGGCCAAGGAGGAAGGTCTGTTTGTGGGGATCTCGTCAGGCGCCACCGCCACCGCTGCGCTTCGGGTGAGCCCTCCCTCATTGCCCTTTTTCCCAGCCTGCAGGCAGCTGCTGGTGCATTGTGTGGCAAGGTGCAGGCGGCCGTGGCGCTCGTGGGGCAGGGGGCGGCGGTTGGCTGCGGCGTGGCGGTGCCGCGGGCGGGTGCCAGCTCAGCACACCGCGCCCGCCCGCCTCCCGCAGGTCGCTGCCCGCCCGGAGAACAAGGGCAAGCTGATCGTGGTCATGTTCTCCAGCTTTGGGGAGGTGAGGCTGGGCGTCGCTGCCCGCCTGGTCATCAGGCCCTCGCCCGCGCCGCCCACCCGGCCAGCTATGCACATACAGATACATGTGTGTGTGTGTGTGTGTGCACCAGATGGCTGACTCTCACCCTCTTCCCCTTCCCCCATCCCCCCGCAGCGCTACCTCTCCTCCAAGCTCTTTGACGACGTCTTTGCCGAGGCCGCCACCCAGGACTTTGAGCCCTGAGGCATGGTGCAAGATGAGGCGGCTAGCTGCCGTCGGGGCCCTGAACCAGGCACCGCCAGCCCTACAGCACCAGGGGGCGCTGTGGTGGCTTGCCCACCGCCGCAAAGGGTTTGGGAAATGGGACGAGCGACGTTGTCGCGGAGCGCAGTGCTGTGTATTGCACACCACCCCCTGAACGCATGCCATCAATGCCTGCTATTGTTACTATTGTACCTTCTAGTGCTGCCCAGAGCCGTGCTACGGCTAGTAGGCGGCCTCCCGCCAGCCGACCGATCCTGCCGCTGCCGCCGCCCCGCTGCTGCGCCTGGTGTTTGCGACCTCTGGAGCGAACGTAGCACGAGGAAAATTACACGTGAGGAAAATTACACACGACACGAGGAAAACGGGGTTCTGTCTGGGCCAAAATGAGTAGGGCCTCCGAGACCCTGCGGGGTCGCTGTAGCTGGGGGGGATAGCCTGGAGGATTGATATGAAACTGCAAGCCAAGGAATATATGTAGGGGGGTGGCGAGGAAAAGCGGGGGTTTATTGCGGCAGCACGGCGCTGCTGCTGTGGTGAATAGGCGACACGCTAGATACAGGGGAGTGGGGGCACAAATGAGGGGCGAAGCCCCGCTTCGGGGGAAGTCGGCCGCAGGCATTGAAACAACACAGCAAGCGTTGGCGAGAAAGGGCTGGCGGCGGGAGGCCGCCATGGTTGCAGTACAAAACATCCCAAGGGTATTGCGAAGCGGGACCTCTGGCATCTACACATAAAAAAATCTGCTGACCGGGGAAAATAGCAGTGGGCGGGGGGAATCAAACGTCAGTCCACAGGGGCGAGGGGCTGCCCTCGAGCGGTGCGTGTGTGGGGGTGAAAATGTGGCGTCGGCGGCGCATGCGTGCCGACTCGCTTCTTCTCAGGGTCTCGACGGGCGCACGGGGAGCAGGTCTCTGGCTGGAAAAGTTGAGTTGGTGCTAGATGATGAAAGGCAGGTTTAGGGGTGGGGAGAAGAGAAGACGGGGCGGCGCGCGCCTGCTGGGCCGGATCACTCAAGAGAGAGAGAGAGAGAGAGAGAGGACGGGGCGCGTGCGTCTGTGCGCCATCGGTTGGGCCCCAGAATCACTCGCTGCCGAGGCCCGCCATGCTGCAGAGAGAGAGGGAGAGGAGGGCGCCAGGCTGTCAGGCGCGGAGGCGCAGCACAGGGCGCAGCAGGCGGCGGCCCCGCGCGGCCTCCTGCCCCCGTTCCCACCCACCCTGCTCCCATACGTTGTACATACACCACACCGTTTACAAACACCACCGCACACCCCCACCCACCCACACTCACACCCCCCACACCACAGCTGCCCACCTGCGCAGCTCCTTCACGCTCAGGTCCGACAGCAGCGGGGGCTGCGCAGTAGACGTGCAGCAGATTGGGGCGTGGCTGACGGGGCCGCACGAGCGGCCGGCGGGGCGCCGCCGCCGCTCCCGAACTCCGAACTGCGCAGTGGTGGCTGGCGCTGCTGCTTCCCAGCGGCTGGCCCCGCCCGCTGGGATGTGTTTGTGTGTGCTGATGTGCACTGCTGGTGGCAGAGCCCGTCGACTGCGCAAGCAGTTCCACCCACGAGCAGCAGATATGGGCGCGTGGCTGGAGGCCCCGATGCTGTCCCCCGCGCCCAGACGCACCCTGATTGCTGCGGATGTCATGAAGCCGCAGGCGGGGGCGAAGCTCCTCACAACCTGCTGCGAAAAGCCGCGGGCCAGCGCCATGGTGGTGGTGGTCTTGAGGGGTGGCTGTGGTGGGCAGGGGCTGGCAATCGATGCTGGGCAGGTGGAGGCAGGGATCACAAGCACGCTGCAAGCCCAGATGCCGCCCGCTGTTGAGAGCTTCTGGGCGAGGTGGAAGGAATGGCCGGCATGGGGAGTGGCGCCGTGGAGCGGCGCCCAGAGGAGCACCACAGCTGTCGATCGTCGGTGGACAAGCCATACATTCAATTGCGGGTGCTCTCCAGGGGCCTCGCCACCATCAGCCCAGATGTCGGAGGTGCCTCACAGCCTCTCTGCCAACGGGCCCTCCAGGGCCTAGCGCAGCGCGCATGAACACAAGAGCCAGCCTGCTTGGTGCGGGAGTCGCGCGGGGGTGGAGCCCGCTGGGGCCCTGCCTCACGCCAGCCGCCTGCGGCCGCGGCGCCTGGAGCCAGCTGCCCTCGCCGCCTCAGAGGGCAGGCCAGCTGGTGGCCAGGACCCGCAAGCTCACGGGCCAAAGCACGGAGCAGATCAGCCGGGATGGCGGCGGCGGCGGCGGCAGCATCCGCGGCGGCAACCACGGCGGCGGCGGCGGCGGCGGAGGTGGCGGCAGCGGAGGCGGCGGCGGCGGTGGCGGCGAGCGCCACCCGCGCCGTGCGCTGGCCTTGGCGACGGTCAAATGGACGGCGGCGGCGGCGGCGGCCGCTGCGGCCCTTGTGGCGGCGGCGCCTTATGCGCTCAGCCACCCGCTGGGCCTGCGGCTGGCCCTGGCAACAGCCAACCTGGCGGTGCCAGCCCCCGTTTCTTTCCACCTGGATCGGCTGGAGGCCGGCTGGCAGCAGCCGCTGCAGCTGCACGGCCTGCGCATCGTGGAGCGCAGCAGCGGCAGCAGCAGCGCGGGCGCCGACGGCGGCTTGGACGGTTTTCGTGGGGCCTCCTTCGATCCCAGCAGCAGTGAGGAGGAGGAGGCGGCGGCGGCCCCGCCGCCGCAGCCCGCCGCGGCCGCTGCCGCCGGCGCGGCAGGCGCCGGCGGTGGCGCGAGGCACAGGCAGCGGGGCCGCGGGACGGGCGGCAGCGCAGTCGCCTCGCCGCCGGCAGCGGCCGCGGCGGGAGCGGGCGGCGCCAGGCGGCGGCGCACGCTGGTGCAAGTGGAGCGGCTGAGGACTGGCCAGACGCTCTGGCAGCTGCTGAGGGGCGAGCAAGGTGGGTTGGTGCCGGGGCGCCCGAAGAAACCGCCGCCTCGGCTGCATGCCACCCAATCCACCGGGGTCAGAACCAAGCCAAGCCTGTGCAGGGACATTGTAGCGCCAGGCCTGCTGCCGGCACGCTCCCCGCCACCACGTAGTACCGCACATGCAACTGTACCGCCGACAGTACCACCGACAGTACCTCCCCACCCGCCACCCTGTGTGCCGTGCAGTGGAGGCGATTGTGAGCAGGCCCCAGGTGGACTGCACCTTTAATGCGGCAGGCACGCCCCGCCTGCTGGCCGTGCTGCAGCAGGCCGGCCTGGTGCCCGTGCCGCACCCCGCCCCCAAGGCCCCCGGTGTGCCGCCCTCGACGGCCGCGCAGGCCGCCGTGCCGCCCGGCGGCAGCCAGGCCGGCGCCGGCGCTGCCGCCGGCGCCAGTGGCGGCAGCGGCAGCAGCGGGTCCGGCGGCGGCGGCTCAGGGGGCGGCACCTCAGGTGCTGGCCGGGGGAAGGCGCCGGTGCCTGCCGCTGAGCTGGCAGACGCCCGGGTGGCGGCAGCGACAGAGAGGGCTAGGAGAGATGGGAATGACAGCAGTGATAGCGACCATGAGGAGCACCCTCTGCCTTCCCTGGCCGAAGCGGCGGCGGCGGCGGCGGCGATGACGGCGGCAGCCAAGCGCAAGGGGCAGCAGCAGCTGCGGGGCGCCGGCGCCGGCCCCGGCGACGCAGGCTCCGGCCCCGCCGCCGACGGCGGCGCGGCCGGCCAGCCCGCGGCGCCGCCCCCGGTGGCGCAGCAGCAGCAGCAGGCGGCGGCGATGCAGGCGGCGGCGGCAGGGCAGCGCGGGGCGGGGGCTGCAGGCCTGGCATCGGCTGCTGTTCAGGCAGACGACAGCGACAGCGACAGCGATCACGAGCATGCTGGCCTGGCGGCGGCGGCTGCCAGGCGCAAGGCCGGCGGTACCCGCAGCAGCGTCACCGCCATGTCACCCGTCGCCCTGCTAGGCTACATGGCGCCCGCTCGGCCCCAGAGGCAGCAGGGCGCCGCCCCCGGCAGTGGCAACGACGGCGGCGGCGGCGGCGGCGGCCGCGGCACCCCCACAGCCGCCAAGAGCTGGCTGCCTGAGAGCCTGCAGCAGGCCGGCAGCGCTGTGGCGCTCTCAGGTGGGGCCAGGCCTGCAGCCTGGGGCCCGCCTGCCATGCGCACCCCGGCCCCCGCCTCCATGTGCTGCCGCCACACTGCTGCTGCATGGCGGCCGGCGGCTGGCCGCTGCCTGCCTGGCCCCCCATGCCTAGAGCTGCCTGGGCCCACAGCCAGCGGCCCTTGCCCGCAACGCAACGCAACGCAACTCAACGCCGCCAACCATGCCTGCAGGCGAGCTGCGCCTGGGGTCCGCCGCCGTGTATCTCTCAGATGGCGCCCTCCTCGTGCCCTCGGAGTTTAGGTGTGTGCTGCTGTGCTGCTGCCTGCTGCCCCCGCCTGCTGCCGCTGCCCGGGGCTGGCTGCCCATGCTGCCCCTCTGCGGTTGGGGGCTGCTCAGCACACGCCTGCTGCGCACGACTGTTGGTGCTTGCGACGGCTGCGCTGCTCCCGCTGCGGCGAGGACCCTCACCGCCGCCGCCGCCACCGCCGCGGTCCCGCGCGCGCCGCAGGGAGCTGCTGGGCGGGCACGTCCATTTCGAGGTGCTGCGCGGCCTTGCGGCGATAGAGGAGGCGGCGGCCAACGAGCTTCCCGCTGGCGAGGCGGCGGCGGCGGCCGGCGGCGGCGCCGCGCGCAGTACCAGCAAGGAGCTCAAATGGGCTCGGCAGCGGCCCGCGGTGCTGCTTCCCTGGGGCACAGGCGAGTGGGCCAGGCGGGCGGGCAGGCAGGCAGGCAGGCGCGGCTCCAGGGCGGCACGTACAGCCGGCCTGCGGCAGCAGGCGGGCAGTTGTGTGTGCTCGCGGCGCGGCTGCTGGACTCATCACTTGCCCTAACCGTCACTCCCATCCGCCCTCCAACCTCCCCTCCCTTGCTTCCCTCCCCTCCCTCCTCCCCTGCCCCTGCCTGGCCGCAGGCATGCCTCAGGCGCCTGTGAGCCTGCGCCTCGACTCCCAGCACATGCGCTTCCGGCTGCAGGGCTGGCAGACGGCCCGCGGCTTCACATACCTGCACCGCCCGCTGGAAGCCAGCATGCAGTTCACCCCCGCGCTCGGCAGGTGCGGCGCGAGCTGAGGAAAGAAAGAAAGAAAGAAAGCAGAGGGTTCGGAGGGCTGGCCCAGGCGCCGGGGCGTGCATGGGAAGGGGGCATGGGAAAGGGGGTGGAGGGTAGCGTGTGCGTGCCCAGCTCCCGTGCACAGCTGCACCCACCCTGGGGCTGCGCTGCCGCCGCTAGAGTAAGTGGATGTGTGGCTGGTGGTGCCGCAGATACCTGTTTGCCTACCTGCACCCAGCGCTGGGCGGCACGGTGGGCCTCAAGAGCAGTACGGTGGTCCAGGCCAAGCTGATGCCCCACGACGGCCTGTGGCCCACCAACCAGGTCCACACCGCCACCTCGCGGCAACCACCTGCTGCTGCTCCTGCTGCGCCAGTGGCGTGCCAGTGTGCTGCGATGCCTGGGCCTTATCTAGCCCGCCTGGGCCCTGACATGCCACGCTCTGCACTGCGCTGCGCTGTGCTGTGCTGCGCGGTGCCGTGTCCTGCTGCACCCTGCTGCGACCTGCTGCGACCTGCTGCGCTGTGCCGTGCCGCGCCCTACCGTGCAGGCCACGCTACAGGTGGAGCCTCTGTCTGTGGATGTCGGGGAGTCGCCGGTGCTGCGCCAGTCTGCCGGCGTGCTGGCTGTGGCCGCCGGGTGAGGCCCCGCACCCCGCGCCCTGCCGCGGGCCGGCGCCGGCGCCGCGCGCCTCCTGCCGCCGCTCCCGCCGCCGCCGCCGCTCCCGCCTCGCTCCCGCTCCGCGCCTTACATTCCGGGCCCTCCTTTCCCGTCTTCCTCCTGGCCTGAGCTGCTGTGTGTCCACTGCCTCGCCTGCAGCAAGCTGAAGCTGGGCGGCAGCCTGCGGGCGGAGCTGTCGCCGCTGCAGGCCACGCTGTGCTCCGATGGGCGGCTGACCGCCGAGCGGCTAGATATCAGGATAGGTGGGCCGGTGGCTGGTTGCTGTGTACAGGGTGGGCTGGCGGGTGGCTCGGTGGGTCAGCAGCGGGCAATCCGACTGCACAGGCGGCGCATGGATGGTGGTGGTGAGCGCTGCAGGGCTTAGGGTTTAGGGCTAAGTCGCAGGCTGGTGGGTCGCCCACCTGCCCAGCACACACGGCCCCCCGACTCCCTACCCCCCCCCCCCGCAGGCCTCAGCCCCTGGAAGCAGGGCCTGCACCTGGTCAGCTGGGGCAGCGCCAGCCTGAGGCCGCCTGCGGTGCTGGATGCCACCGTCTGCATACCGGGTGAGCAGTGTGGGGGCGGCGGCGTGCATGAGTGTGCGGCTGTGGATGGAGCAGAGGCGGGGATGAGAGCTGGGATGCAGCTTGAGGTGGCTGGTGTGGGGCCGCCTGGGATGAGCCCTTGCTGCTGCCGCTGATTGATGCTTCGCGCCCCGCAGGCGACGCGCTGGCGGCGCTGGGCCTGCCGCCGCTGCCAGAGGGCGCGGGCCTGCCGCTGCACATCGGCGGCACGCCCACGCAGCCGCAGCTGGAGATTGCCAGGTGAGGCGGCGGAGGAGTGGGAGGGCCCGGGGCGAGGATTGCCCCTGTTGGGTGGCTGGGATGGCACCAACGCATCTTGCGTTAAAGTAACAGCGGCATGCGCGTCCCCCATGAGTGCTTTCGCCGACAGCCGCTGCACAACCGCAGCCGCCTGCCCGCCCCAGCAAGCCTCCAGCCCCGAGCCTGCCCTGCCCCGCCCGCCCACCCTGTGCAGCGCGACCAAGCAGCTGGCGGTTCTGGTGGCCAAGCAGCAGGCCGCCAAGCTGGCGTCGTCCAAGAATAAAGACATGCCGCAGGCAGGGAGCGGCGGCGGCAGCGGCAGCATGCTGGAATCCCGCGTGCCCGGCCGCCTGCCTCTGCAAGCGGGGCGGGGCATACGCGGCCCTCAAGCCGCTCCTGCCCTGCCCTGACTTCTGCCCCCTGTCCCTCTCCTGCTGCCGCAGTGGCTGGCGGAGCAGCTGCAGCAGGGGCTGAGCGGCGGCAGCGAGGAGTGGGGCATTCAGATGCCGCCGCCATTGGCATGAGCCCGGCGCGGCCGACCATATGCAGCATGCTGCGGCATGCACACCACCGCAGACACCGGTTCCAATTTTGACGGCTGACCGTTGCATCCATATTCCATTCCATCAGAATTCATGTTTCTATATGCGTAAGGTAATAGCTGAAGAGCAAGTGACGGCTCGCCGCTGCCTGGCGCTGGCGGGCGATGCAGCAGCGCAGCAGCGCGGCGCAGCATGAGGACGCCAGAAAGGGCCAGATCCATTGCACATTGTACTGTTGGATCCCATCGATCGCCAGGCCTCTGCCAGACGCCTGTTTGTGCACTTGCAGAGGTTCTGCCCGACCCACAATGGTGAAAGTCAGCTCCTTTGGCAGCGAGTATGAGCTGAACAGCAAAACGGCCACTAGCAAAGCCACCGTGAAGCTGACGGACGGGCTCAAGGTGGGAGGAGGCGGGTGGCCGGGACACATTTGTCAGCCGAGGCGCTGTTGTAGTCCCACCTGCCTTCCGCATTGCGATCGGTCAAATATTATGCGGCGGAGATCGGTCGATCAATCCAGCCGTGAGGGTTGGAGGGTCCCCGCCCTCACCAGCTGCCGCCGCCACCCGCCGCAGGCAACCGTGGCGCACCGCTCGGCGAGCAACGCGATTGCGCTGACGCTGGCTGGCAAGCAGTGGGAGGTGCAGCACGACTTCCACAAGAAGGCGAGGTCGCTGAAAACGAGCCGAGGGGCTCGGGCTGAGAGGACCTGCCATGGGCTGTGCCACAACCGCACCCCGCGGCCGCCAGAAAGCAGCAGGCCTGCGCTGCCGCCTGGCACAAGCGCGCCCACCGATTCGCCCACCAGCAGCCGGCGGAAGCGCGATGCGGGATCGCTTTGGGGCCCAGCGCCTGCCGATGCGCTGCTGTTGCCGGCCGCTGCCGCACCACTCACCTGGCTGCCCTGGCACCGCTTGGCTGGCGCTGCCCCGGCCCTGCAGGACACACACCTCAAGTACAAGGCCAAGCTGGGGAAGAGCACCCTCACAGTGAAGCAGCACGTGCCGGGCGGCAAGTGGGCTCTGGCGCCCAACCCAGGCGGGTGCCGCTGCGGCTGCTGGCAGCGCATCGTGTCCGCCTCTGCCAGGGAGTGCAATCGTCTCCCTTCGGTCCTCCCGCTCCTGTGTCGGCCTTCTGCCCACCCCCAACATTCGCGCTGCCGCCCGCCTGTGCCTGCAGTGTTTGAGCTGAGCCGCGGCGGCCTGCTTGGCAAGCACAGCAAGGCGGTGGGGAGTTACGACTTCCTCAAGTAAGTGGCAACTGGCGGCAGGCAGTCAGGCAGTTGAGACCCAATGCACCACGGTTCCCCGCGGTGCATTGCAGACAGACAGGCAGGGAGGGTGGGTGGTTTGTGCCTGCGGGCAGCCAGGCCTGCTCATCCCTGGCGCCTGCCTGCCGCGCCGCAGCCGCGTGGGCAAGCTGGAGCAGACTGTGTATGCTGGGGAGGATAAGGAGCACAAGGCCTACGTGAAGCTCTCCACCGCAGCGGTGAGGCTTCCTGTAGGGAGAGAGGCGGAGGGAGAAGGAAGGGCGGCCAGGGGAGGCAGGGAGGGGGCGGCACGAGGGTGTGGCGCAGCGCACAGAGGTGCTGGCCTGCGCCCAACGGCTGGCTGGCTGGCAGGCGTGCTTGGGGGGTGGGGCTGGTCCGCGCTGCCCAGTACGGCCCACTGTCGCGCCCGAGAGCAGGCGGCAGCCAGGCAGGGTATGGTGCGATTAACAGAGGAGAGAGGGCAGCATGCACAGCATGTCAGGACGCACGCTCGTCTCCCCCTCCTGTGCAGGGCCCCACCGCCGGGCTGCGCAGTAAGCTGTCGGCGGGCCCGCTGCTGCACTCGGCGGCCACCTCCTTCAGCCAGAAGGGCGGCGTGCATCTGTTGGCCAAGAGCAAGTTTGAGGTGGGGTCCAGGAGGTGACGAGGCTGTGTTTGCCTGCTGAGGTGTCCACTGTAAACCTTCAACCATCTCAGACCTGCTGTTGGGCGACCTGAACCTCCGCTTTCGACTAGTATTTGGTCACCCTCAAAAGCATTGCGAATCGTGAAACGACCAAGCCGTGCTGCTGTGCCGCAGGACGGCACCAAGCTGAAGACCAGCTACGGCGTGAAGAGCGAGGTGCTCACGGTGGCAGGTGGGGCCTTGTTGGGGGCCCGCCGTCCGTGCCGCCGGCTGGGTTTGCGCCCCCCTGTGCCCGCCACACACCTGCCTCCCAACCTGTGGAGCCTCCCACCACCACTCCCTCTGCACATGCGCCGGCGCCGTCCGACGCCTGCGTCCTGCCCCACGCCTGCGCCTGCCCGCCTGCTGCGCAGCCAAGCACACGCCCAAGAATCTGAGCGAGGATGCGGCCAAGGCCAGCCTCACCCTCTCTATGGACATCCCGGTCCGCCGGCAGCAAGACCCCAAGGTGGGACTATCCCGCTCCTCACCCCCTCGCCTGTGTGCTGTTGCCGGGCGCTGGTGCGGTTAACCGTTGCAGTCGGCTTCTCTTCTGGCCAGGATGCTGGCCTGGCCTGCTGCAGCGCTCCACGCGGCTGCAGGCAGCCCTGGGGAGCAGGGACCTTTGTGCGCTGTTCTGAGGGTTGCAATGCACTGGCAGGCCTTGCACGCTTGCCCAGGCAGAGCCTCTGCCTTCACCCTCCTCCCCCCAATGCCCGCCTCTCGCCTACAGATCAAGTTTGGGATCAAGTGGGACCTCTGAGCCGGCATCCCAACTTGGAGCGTCTCCCGGGCCTTGCGCTGCACACTAGACGTGCCCTGGCTGCCAGCTGCCATAGCAGCGGCTGCAGCAGGCGCGGCGGCAGCCAGGGCCCTAGGCCCTCCCGCCGCCCACACTTGTTGAGCTGAGAAAGGGCCGAACGTGGCTTTTGGTTCTTTGCCAGTGCTCTCCACCCAGCACACCTTCCTGCCGCAACACCGCCCGTCTGTTTGAAGGATTGCCACCCTTGCCACACCCAGCACTTGCAATTTTTCTGGAGCGCTCTCACTGCCATGCACACCCTTACACGCTGCATGCCCCCTGTGTTCACTACCTGTCATGCCCCTGCTGCGCACTCCTGTCGCTCCTGGCAGACCTTGGGCCCCTGAACACGGTCGAGCCTGCCTTCCGGGCTGTACCCGCCGCTGCGCCGCTTGACCACGCCGGTTGTCGGCACTGCTGCGGGCGTTGTCTTGCTGCATGGAGACTGCTGCCTGGCTGTCATCCCTCCCGGACGGACTGAAGCGATGGATTCTGGGGCTGGGCAACAATTCAGCTGGCGTTGGCAGGGAAGCGGCGGCCACTATGCTGCCGCTACCATGCAGAAGGCGACAACCCTACGTCCCTGCTGCTAGGGGCTATGCAAGCCCCCAGGACTCCCCGGTCCAACAATAGAGCCGGGGGTACAGAGGGAGCCCCAGCCTTCAGGCATGGAGGGTTATTTGTGGGCGCCTGGTTAGGCTTCTGCGGGACACGATGTTTCTCTAATAGTGCGACATAATGGGATTGCTAGCAGGCGTTCTGCCTGCGGGAGGCCGGAGACGACGTGGCTTCTCCCTGTTTTCCAGCGCGCGCCAGCTGGTGCCAGACGCTCTTCAGGACCCCGCACCCACCCCCGACAACATCTCCAGGCCCACTGTCCTATTTACGCGGCTGTTCAGCAGCAGCCATAACGCTCGACTGCTGCCAGCGCCTCTCGGACTGCTGAAGCTCCTCCCCCAGCCACCCTCCCGTTTCCAGCCCCACGCACCATGGCTGCCGCCAACAAGAAAACCACCCCCGCCCACCCACCCTACACGGCTATGATTAGCGAGGCAATCGCCCAGCTGAAGGAGCGGAGCGGCCCCCGCGATCTGCAAAGTCATCGGTGAGGATGTTGGGCTAGCCGGTGGCGGGAGGTGTGTGGGCTTCGGGCCGCGATTCCGCCAGGGCTGCTGTCCGACGCGGGGCGGCACCACCAGCCCCACCAACGCGCCCGCCGGCACGGCTACGGCCCAAAAACGTTCAGGCTGTGGCCCCCTCCACCTCCAAGAAGGGGCCGCCGACGGCCGCCAAACTCTGCCCAGCCACCATGGCCACGCCCAGCCCCCGGCGCGGCCGGCGAGCCCACCTCGCTCCCTGCCGCGCTGCGCCCTGGCTGGCTTCCCTCCCGCCCCCCAA
>NW_005435060.1:251137-287943 GCF_000147415.1 Chlorella variabilis
TCGATCGCCCCGCCTGCCCTTGCCCCCCGTCTCGCTCAGCCCCGCCGCTCGCCCTGCTGCTGCCCCGCTGCTGCTGCTCTCTGCTGCCGGGCCCACACCTGCTTCCGGAGCCCTGCCCGGCCGGCGCTGCCCCCGCGGGTGGGGATTTGTTGGGGTTTGGCGTGGCCCGCTTGTCCGCCTCGCTCCCTGGCTTCCCCGCCTCCCCCCTGCGCTTCTTGGCCTGCCTCCCACTCCCTTTGCACGCCCGTCCCTCCCTCCCTGCAGGGCGAGGGTCTGAAGAAGGAGAAGAAGCCCAAAAAGCCAAAGGCGAAGAAGCCCGCCGCCGAGGTGCGGCGGCTGCGGTGGCGGTGGCAGCGCAGCAGCTTGGGCGTGCGACCCCGCTCCGCCGGAACAGACCAGGGGCCCGGCGCTGCTGCTGCTGCTCCGCCCTCAACGCTGGGAGCAGCCTTGTTTCCTGTGCCCCTGCCTCCTGCCTCTGCCTGCCCTGCCTGCCCGCGTTGCCTTTCCATCGAGCGCCGCCTTGGGCTCACCCGCCGCTGCACCGCCCCTCCTCCCCGCCTTGTGCAGAAGAAGGAGCCCGCCGCCAAGAAGGTGCGTGCCAGCTCTCCCGCGCCGCTGCTGCTCGGGGTGCCGTGGCCAGCATGCTTCCCAGCGGCGCAGCCTCCTTCCCAGCCTGCCGGGGCTGGGCTCTGGCCTGCCTTGGAGCCGTGCCCAGGCCATGCCGGCAACCTACACTTCTATGCCCACCCCACGCCTCCCCTCGGCCTGATCCCATCCTTGATGTTTGCTCCCTGCTGCACCCCGCAGCCCGCCGCCAAGAAGGCGGCAGGCGCGAAGAAGAAGGCGACGCCCAAGAAGGCTGCCGCTGCCAAGCCCAAGGTCACCCGCCACCTGCCGCCTGCCGCCTGCACGCGCCGCGCGCCCGACCCCGCCGCTCCCTGGCCCCGCTGCCGCCGCTAGCTCGCGCCCCCTCTGGGGCTGCTGCGGGCCTGTTTCATCGTGCACCGCACCCTCCGGCCCTCTGCGTTGGGATGCAGGCAGCCAAGAAGCCGGCAGCCAAGAAGACGGGCGTCAAGAAGACGGCGGCAACCAAGAAGAAGGCCGCCCCTAAGGCCAAGGTGTGGAGCTGCTGCTGCTGGGCTGGAGCTGCTGCTCTGGGCTAGAGCTGCTGCCGGGGCTGCTGGGGCTGTGGCGCTGCCGTGCTGTGGTGCCGCTGGCGCTGGGCTGGCGGCGCGCTGGCGGCTGATGCTGTGAGGGCGGCGCTGCTGCCCCTGCTGGCGGGCTTGGGGTGGCAGCGCGGCTTGGGTGTTTGGCGTGGCGCCGGCTGTTGCTGTGGGCTGCTGCCCCGCCCGTGGCTGCACCTTTTTCACTGGCATGCACCACGGCACACACACACGCACCTCTGCTCGACTTCCCTGTTCCCCTCAGGCCGCCAAGAAGTGAGCCGCGGCTGGCTGCTGCAGCTAGCGCGGCGCTGGCTCGGCGCGCTCCCTCGCACCCACTGCCCGCGCCACCAGCCTGCACTCTGGTGCTGAAGTTGGGATCAGTGTACCTTCAGCCTGTACCCGCCGTTGTACCGCAGCTGTATAAGCAGCTGTACCGCAGCTGTACCGCTGCACTATGTACTACAACGACCGCCACTTGCGCCCTTATTGCGGGCGGCACCCGCTCAGCCGCTTTTTGACGGATGGACCCACCCGCACGCCCACCCTCCATCCCCACCCCACCCACAGCAGCCACCCGCTGCCCAGCTGGCTGGTGGTGGGTGCGGCCGACAGTGACCGATCGCCTGGCACACCGTTGCACCTTCCTCTGCTCCCCACGCCACGCCGCGCCACAAGACAGACACACTGCTTGCCTACGACCCTCCCCTGTTGTTGACTGCCTCCCCACATGACCCCCGCCCCTCCTCCACCTATTCTTCTGTTGCTGTTCGGGCCATTGAAAACGCATGCTCCTCTCCTTGCTTTCCTTAGGGACCATCCATCCTTTGGGTGTTGTGATTGCACTGTGTTGTAATTGCATACAGGGACTGCAAGGGTCAGGCATCTCCCCGGGCCGGCATCAGGCACCAGGCAGCCGCCCCAGGGCGCTGCCGGGAGTATGCGTGGCACCGCCGGGGGTGCCACGAGGCCCGGGGCTGGCACGCCGCCGCTCGGGCTGCGCCCCTCAGCCCGCAGCCGCGTGCGCCGGCTGGCAGCCGCCGCCGCCGCCCCCGAAGATCTGGCGCAGCGCTTCGGTGAAGGGCGTCATGCGCACCCCCAGTACCGCCTCCACCGCTGATGTGTCCATGGAAATGTCGGCGGGGGTGGCGCAGGTGCGGGCCACGGCGGCGGCGGAGCCGGGCAGGGCCAGGGCAGGGTCGTGGCCGCGCACCTGAGGGCAGGGGTGCCAGGCAGGTGTTAGCACGTGTGTGTTGGGGGTTTGGTGTGGGGTTTGTGTGTGGTGGAGGAAGGCTGGAGGCGGGTCGGGTCAGGTGGCTGGCGGTGCGGGGCCAAGACAGCAGGTCAGGCATGTCCCCAGGCTGCGCAGGGAGGGCCCCAGGGCTGGTCCCCATCTCCACACCACCCACTGGCGAACCCGCTCCTCCCCACCAGCCCCGCCCACCACCACCCACACCCACCCGCCCCCACCCACCTCCGCCACAGCCAGCGCCATGTCGAGCCGGTTGATGCGGGCGGGGCCGCCGACGTTGAACACGCGGGCGTGCGGCGGCGCCGCCGGCAGCGCGTCGCACGCGTCCACCGCGGCGGCGCAGGCGGCCACCAGGTCTTTGACGTAGGTGGGGGTGCGCCACTCGTCTGTGAAGAAAGTAGAGGGCTTCTGCTTGGGGGCAGGGGGCAGGGAGGGGGGTGCCAGGGTGGCATGTGAGGAGGCAGGGCGGTGGCCGCTCGATTGCCGGCTGTGCTGTGCTGGTAGTGCCTGTATAGGGGGCCCGCTTGCCAACCAACAGCTCGCCTGCGCTGTGCTGCAGGCACAAAACGCATCGCGCTGCACGGTACTGTCCTGTGGTGTACTGCACAGTACCGCCCACCTGCGCCGCCAGGCAGCTGTCCACAAACTGCAGGAACTGCCCCCGGCGGATGGGGTTGGGCGGGGGCGGGCCGAAGATGATGGATGGGCGCAGGATGACGTGGCGGCGCCACCTCAGCGCCACCTCAGCCTCGCCGTCCGCCTTGGTCCTGCGAAAGGGTGCCGCAGGCGCGAGCGAGGGGTGGCTAAGCTGGGGCCCCCAAACCGGCAGGTGGCAGCAGGCAGCCACCACGCACACCAGGCGCACGCCCCACCCCACCACACCGGCCGTATGTGTTGACCGGCCGCAGCTCCGCGTCCTCCCTGTAGAAAGAGCTGCCGCCGTCGTACACATGGTCTGTGCTGATGTGTACCAGCACTGGCTGGCTGCGGGGAGGCACAGGGCAGGTACGGCGGCGATGCAAGGGCTGAGTTAGCAGGACTTAGCAGGGGGGCAGCGTATGGGCATTAGGTAGGCGATAATCCAGGCAGACCAGCAGGCAGGAAATGAAGGGCATGCCACCTGCCTGCCGTGCCGCTGCTCGTGCCGCTGCAGAGCGCCCAGCAGCTGGGACGGCACGTTGACCGCCCTGGCCGCCGCCTCGCCCTCGCCCTCGCACGCCGCGGGCGCCGCCTGCGCCGCGCAGTTGATGACCCTGCAAGCGGGCAGGGGCGGGAGACGTCGGCAGAAGGAGGTGGGCAAAAGGGTTGCCCCCCCGGTGCCCTGACGCGCATGCATTGCAGCAATTCAGAATCCACAAACGTTTGCCATTGCTGTCCACAGAGCCAGGAGACTGGCGTGGTTGCTGGCGGCAGGCCGGCAGCTGCTCACGCTGCTAGCGGGCCCAGCGCATCACAGCCCTCGTGCAGGCCCTCTCCTGACCCCAGGTCCACCTGCAAAGGACACCCAAACAGACGACAGCTAAGCAAGTGCACGCAGGGCCCTGGCGTGCTGCCAGGGCGGCGGCGCTTGCAGCAGAGAGGCGGCAAGCTCTCAGCGAGCACATCTACCCTAAAGACTTGCACGCCGCTGCCGAATTTGGGCGCCTCTCCGGTGCGGTAGGTGCAGCCGACCTGCAGGGGCGGCGCATGATTCATCCACAGTGCAATCAAGCAAGGGCTGCGGGCTGGGCGGGAACTGCGCAGAGCGGCGGCAGCGGCGGTGGCGGCGGGGCAATGCTGCCATCTGGCCCTGCCGGAAGCGTAGGCGCACCTTCCACCCCTTGCCGGCATACCATTCCACGACGAACTGGCCCAGATAACCGCTGGCCCCGGTCACCAGCACAGCAGGCTGCGCCATGCCGTCGGGATGCAGCCTGCGATTCGGCTGCCACCGGCGCTGGCTGCTCAGGCGTTTGAATTCGTTCATCGATCTTGTTTTGCAAGTTCGGTGGGGGTGCACCGCTGGCACAGCACGCCCAGCAGCGACCTGCCATTTTTCCGTCGCTGTTGGCTTTTTTGCACCATCCATCCGTTTTAGGTGGATGCAGGTGACTGTTGTGGAGTTTGGCGCTTCCTGACCGTGCATCCGGCTTCTGTGAACATCTGGCCATTCCTCTTCTGCTCCCTGTGCTCGCCTTTCCTGTCCTCCGCTGGATTTCTGGTGAGCTGCAGTGATACGCATTGATACAGCAGGTATTTTGTCGTGGCCATCCACCCCTGCCCTTGGAAATCGCAACTGCGCCTGCATCCTGGTGCCAGGAACGATGAGGCAGGCAGCGAGGCGCCTGATCAAGTCGTCACTGAATGCCGCGGGGACGGTAGCAGTGGGGACGGTAGCGGTGGGCCTGGTTTGCCAGGAGGTTGTGCCCTTTGGTGCTGACGGGCGGCGGTGCAGGCCGCTGGCGACGAGCTGGGTGGCGCCCTTGATCAGGCGAGACGAGATCTCTGGCTGCGATGTTGCAAGGCTGCGCAAACTGAAGGACTATGTGAAGGAGCAGGTGGGGCATCTTGCTGCTGTGCCCACTGGCATCCATTCCCGTGTGCAGCACTGAGCCCGCTGCCCATCTGGCGAATGGCTGCAGTGGCCGGAGGGGCGTATCACACCCATTCCACCGGCGGGCAGGGTGGTGGTCGAGTGGAGCCCCCAAGCTGTGGCTGCTGTGCACTCCCGCCAACGACATGCGGTGGAGCATGCCGCCAAACAGGCAGTGGCTGCCCTGGAGGAGATCGCCAGGGAGACTGGCTTCGGCAGCCACATCCTGGTGAGGTGCAGCGATCCTGAACCTGCAGGGCTACTAGCATGGGACAGCGGCAGCTTGCGCAATCCGGCGCCGCCATTGTGTACACCAGCAGCATGTGTTCATGAGATCTCATCAGCCTCCCCCTGAGCCGATCCCTGCTTGGTGCCCGCCCGCCTGCCTGCAGGGCAGCGGATGGCACGTGGAGATGATCCCCTCCACCGATTTCATCTGCGCAAGTACGGATCACCTCATCCTGCTGAGCACGGGAGCAGTGCAGGCGTGCTGGAGCCACTGCAGACACGACCCGCAGGCGGCGCTCTTCTCCATGCTTTCCCACGAGATTGGCCATCGGATGGCTCTGCATGCGGTATGGCACTTGCCCGTGGCACTTGCACTGTGCTTAAGGGTAGCTGCCTGCCTCAGTGGGCTGCCTGCCTGCCCCATCCTGAGGTTCCCATCCCACATGTGTTGGCTGCCGCAGGCCGATCGTCTGATGAGTCTGTCCAGGCAAGCGGCTGCGCGTGTGTGCTGCGTTGCATCAGTAGCTGGTGCCACCACCGTGAGGGCATTGTGCCAGGGGCGGGCACCCAGCTGGGACCGGATGAGTGCGGCTGTGGCGGAAGCCGACACAGCTGTGCGGCTGCGACTGGCGGATGAGCTGAAGCGCTTGCGCTGGTGAGCAGCGCTGCAGCTTGGGGGCCACCCCTGTGCCACCCTGCCTTTCCATGTTTCGCATCCTTGATCTGTGCGGGCGTGTGGTGCGGGGCGTGTGCGCAGGCCGCTGCACAGCAGCCCTCCTCCGAGGAGTGAGGTCACTGCCTGGATGCAACACCCCCCCATGCAGGCAGCACGAGTATGAGGCGGATGCCATCGCGTGCGCTGCGCTGGCGCGCAGGGGCATGCCAATGGAGCACATGGCTGACAGCTTGCGCCTCTCTGGGTGGCGCCCAAAGTTGCAGTTGCGGGTGGGGCCCCTCCAGCTGGAGCTCCTGTCTGGCGGGGAGGGGCCCAGCAAGGGGGAGCTGACGAGGCAGGCAAGCAAGGCGCTGTCGAGCGCCGCCAAGCGAGACGGCGAGGGCGAAGGCAGCCAGCTGGGTGCTGACCCAGAGCTGGACCTCCTCGCCAACTTTCCTATGACTGAGCGGCTGTGGCTGCGGGGAGCGCCGCCCGCAGAGCAAGTGACCATCCTGGTGCGGCTCATGCAGAGCCACCCGCCGGTGGGGCAGCGCGTGGAGCGCATACGGCGCCTGGCGGCGCAGCACATCGACCGGGAAGCCGAGCGGGCGCAGCGGTAGGGCAGGCGGCTCGATCACGTCGGCGGCTCGTTAGTTTGCAAGCTTGAAGACGTATGCTGACCGTCAGGATGTAAGGGGCTGAAGAAGCAGGGCAGGCAGCGATTCTGGGGTGACACAGGGCGCCGCAAGGCGGCGGCGGCGACTGTGGCGGCGGCACATTGGGGCCAGCTGGAGGCCTGGGCGGATCCTTCCACCCCTTGCTGGCATAACCTTCAACGACAATCTGGCCCAGATAACCGCTGCCCCGGAACAAGAGACAGCCGCTGAGCCGTGGGGTAGCGGAGGCGCAGGCGCGACCGGGCCGCCACGGGCGCTGGCTACTCAGGTGTTTGGACTCGTCCATCATCTGTGCTCACTTTATTACTAATAAGTTCGATTTGGGGTGCACCGCTGGCGTAGCAGGGCCCAGCAGCTACTGACCTCATTTCCTTTTCTGGGCGTTTTTAATACTGCTCGTCCGTTCATTCTAATCTCAGTACATTGCGGAACGGTATTGATCACCCCGAACGTGTTTCTGGCGTCGTGGACATCGGGCTCGGAGCCTCTTCTCCTCCTATGCAAGGCTATTCTGTCCATCACCCGATTTCTGGTGTGCTGCGTTGATAAGCATTGAGTAACGGATCGGATCGTCTTGCGCCGTGTGCATTCCCTCGTGCAACCCACTGCCTCGTGCTTGCCGCCACTGCCGCTCCCGCAGGCCTGCCTTTGCCGCCGTTCTGCAAGCAGCACGCGATGAGGCAGGCGACGAGGCTGTTCAAGGCGTCCCTGGCAGCCGGGATCGGGGCGGCGGCAGTGGGCGTGACATGCCAGGAGACAGTGCCCTTCGGTGCTGAGGGTTGGCGGCGGCGGCCGCTTGCAACGGGCTGGGTGGCGCCCTGGCTGATGCAGCAAGTGCCCATCACTGGCGACGGGCTCGCTCAATACATGGATCCTAAGATGGCAGGGCATCTCAAGGAGCAGGTGCGCCTGCGCCATTCTCAACTGTCTCCCAACTCTGGCACTCACCCTGATGCTGTGTGTTCTGCTGCAGTGGCCTGCGGGCAGCGCCATCCCCATTCCAGAGGCGGGCAGGGTGGTGGTCAGGTGGTGCCCCGAGGCTGTGGCTGCGCTCAGCGAGGAGCAGCGGCTTGGGGTGCAAGAGGGCATCTCCCGAGCGGTGGCTGCAACAGGAGCGATTATCACCGACACTGGCTTCGGGAGACACGCTTTGGTCAGTTGGCCCACTTCTGAACCTACCCGCCGCCGAGTGCAGGCGCCGCAGCGGCTTGCGATGACCTGCCGCCAAGGCCGATCCCTGCTCCCCCTCTCCCCCATGCTCAGCTGGCTGGGGCCACCTGCCTGCCTACCTGCCTGCAGGGCAGCGGATGGCACTTGGAGATGATCCCCTCCAACGAGTTCATGTGTGCAACTGCTGGCCACGTCATCGTGCTGAGCACGGGGGCTGTGCAGGCGTGCTGGAGCCGCTCTAGAGAGGACCCCCAGTCTGCTTTGCTCTTCATGTTGTCGCATGAGCTGGCGCATCGAATGGCTCTGCATCAGGTGTGTGGCTTGCGGTGTGGCATGCGGCACAGGGCATGCCAGCGGCACTGGGCGGGTGGGGAGCTGCAGTATGTGCAGCTGCCGCAGGCCGCCTGCCCAGCAAGCCCCATCCCACGCGTGTTGGCTGCAGGGCGAGGACTATCTGTCCAGATGGCGACAGACGGCAGTCCGGCTGCAGCACATTGCATCAGCGGCTGCTGGCGCAGCCCGGCGGGAGCCCAGCCCGGACCGGATGCGTGCGGCTGTGATAGCATCCGATACTGCTGTACGGCTGCAATTGGCGCAGGAAACACGCTGCCTGCGCTGGTGAGCCGCTGTTGCGTTGTTTTCTTGTGAGCCCGCCGCTGATCGCCAACCCAAACCACGTCCGCACGCATGCAGACACAATCCGCGCGGCGTGGCCGCGCGGCGTTCTCACCCGTGCTGTTGCATTCGCCGTGCTGTGCAGGCAACATGAGTGGGAAGCCGACGCCATCGCCTGCGCCGCGCTGGCGCGTGCGGGGGTGCCAGCAGAGCGCTGGGCAGACGTTGCACGCGTGCTGGGCTGGCGGCCGAAGCGGGAGCTGAAGGTTGGGCGCCTCCAGCTGACCCTCCTGTCCGATGCGGATCCCGCAACCGAAGCAGACCTGAGGAGGCTGGCGGCAGCCATCCTGAAGCTGGCGGGCGTCATGCGCCGGGTCGGGAGGGCCAGCGAAGCCGACGCGCTGCTGCTCCGGCACACATCCTGCCCTGAGACCGAGCAGTTGTGGCTGTGGGGTTTGCCGCCCGCCGACCGGGAGGCCATCCTGCTTCAGCTCATGCAGACCCACCCGCCGCTGGAGCAGCGCCGCGAGCGGATACTCCGCCTGGCGGCGAGGCACGAGCTGAGGGAAGCCGAGCAGGCACGGGGGTAGGGGCAGGGGTAGGGTTCAGGGGGCAGGGGTACGGCTAGGGGCAAGGGTACGGCTGGGTCTAGTGGCTGGTTTGAAAGTTAGCGTGGCATTCTATTACTTCAAATTATCACCACTGTTGTGTCCTGCCTGACGCCCGCCAGCCAGCATCATCATGCATGCTGTAATGAAACACAAAGAGACGCAACGCAGCAACGCCTTATGCCGGAGGAAGATGGCTCCGCAGGGTAACAAGCGCCCCCCAGAGGTCGCCATTGGCAGTCAAGATAGTGACAAGGCTGCACCTGTGACAAGGAGGAGGCGAGCAGGCACCGGCCTGCGGCAGGCCGACTGCACCTCAGGCGGCAGTGTGGCCCGTCCTGCCGCTAACGCCTGCCGCCGCGGCAGCCGCCGGCGGCTGCTGCGGCTCTGCCTGCTGCTGCGGCTCTGCCTGCTGCAGCCTGCGCTGCACCTCGGCTCGAGAATGCTGGTCGGCCTGGCGGATGGGCTCCGGCACCCTGCGCTCAAGCAGTACACCTTGGGACCGCGAGTGAGGGCGTCGGCCGGAGGCTGGTGGATGGCCGCTGGCCGCTCACAGCAGTGCACAGGCGGAGGGCAGGGCCTGGCAGCGACAGGGCTGGGCAGGGCAGCAGCAGGCAGGCGCCAATTCCCTTGCCTGCGGTGGGCAGCACCCACCTGTGGCGGCAGCACCGCCTCACCACCTCCACTGCAGTGGGCAGGCTGATGCGGTGCCCCACAGACACGTAGATGGGCCTGCTGCTGCCGCCCGCGGCACATACTGCGGCGCCCAGCACCTCGCCCCCCGCGCCCGCTAGCGGCAGCCAGCTGCTGGCGCGGCTCCCTCTTGAATCGGAATCCCCTGCCAGCTGCTGCGGCTCCCCAGCTGCCGCATCCGGCTCGCAAGCATCGTACGCTGCGCCCGCTGCCGCTGCCCCCGGCTCGCCTGCTGCTCCTGATGCGGCCACCGCCGCTCGCACCGCCCTCTCCGGCAGCAGGCCCTCCACCCGCAACAGGTGCTTGGCCACGCCCACTGCAGGTAGCAAAGGGGAGAAGGCGGCATTGAGATGGCTACGGCGACGGCGGCAGGAGTCGGCCTGCAGTCGTCTCACGAAGGGGTGATGCAGAGCAGGGACCAGCAGCAGGATGGCTACAGCAGCAGCAGCGGCCCGCCTGCCTGCCCGCAGCGCCAGGCAGCGGGCTGGGGGCGGCACGCACCCGTGGGCAGGCCTGAGAGCACGCCCAGGTGGCTGGCGCTGCCGCAGCGCCGCGGGTGCAGCACGCCAAAGCCGTCCACCAGGAGCAGCTGCGGGGCAGGTGGGCAGACAGGCAGGCATCTCATCAGGGGTGGTACGGCATCGTGGGCAGAGCGCCCTTGCAGGCAGGGTGCGGTCAGACCCCGGGAGGGAGGCTCCTGCTGAACGGCAGGCCTGGGGCCTCACCTGAGGGCGCACCCCTCTGGCGGCGGCCCGCCGCAGCAGCTCCAGGTATGCGGGCACCTCCCTATACGGCCCAGGCAGGCAGCGGCGGGCACACGCCGAGGGCAGTCGAGGGCAGGTGCCGCCTGCCAGCGGCAGGCAGGCAGCCGGGGAGGACCCTCCTCCGGCGGCTCACACGCACACAAACACATGCACCGGCAGCCACACCTAAACACAGACACACCCACTCGTGTCCGCTCACCGGAATCCCAGCAGTCCTGGCTGGTATGGTACCGCCAGGCGCAGCTCCATCACTTCCAGGTGGAGCAGCTGCAGGTCTGGGTAGCCCAGCACCGCCAGCGCCGCCACCGCACGGTCGCCTGCTGGCGCGGCAGCGGTGAGAGCGGCGCTCGATGCGGCTGCTGAGCCCGCCTGGCAGGCTGGGCCTTTGGAATCGCTGCCGCTGCCGCTTATGCACGCGCGTCCGGCTGCAGCTGCGCTCGGGCCATCTGCGCAGCCGCTGGCGCTGCCGCTGCTGCTGCCGCCGCCTTCGGTAGCCGGGAAGAAGCTAATGTCCAGGCCAGCCACCAGCTTCAGGCCAGGTTTTCCTGCCGCCAAAGGGCCGCCGCCGCCGCCGCCTTGCTGCAGCTCCTGCAACCAGGCTGCGTCGTCCTGCTGGCTCACGCGCTGTGCCAGCTCCACCTGCTGCCTGCGGCCGGCAGGTGAGTGGCGGCACGTGAGCGGTGAGCGGCGGCGGCAGTGAGAGCGGCGGCGGCGGCGGGTGGCGGCGGCAGGTCGCGTCGGTGGATGCAGGATGCAGTCCTTTAGGCTCGATCGAAATCCCATGATGCTGTCGCGCCGCCGCTTGCCTTTTCCAAGCGTGTCGCTGCACCTCGTCTCGGCAAAGGAGCTCGTGGTCCTCATATGCTATCTTGTGCGGGTCAGACATGCATTAGCTGATAAAGAATCGCTCAATAGGTCGAAACGTGCAAGGCTGTCCACCGCTCACTGACACCTGGGCCACGTCAGCTGAGCACTCCATAGTATAAACACCCTGCTCTCTCTGCCATGTCTCTGCCATCACAGCTTGTTATTTGATATCCCAGCGTTACACGCACCACCGCACCGACAGCAGAGAGCGAGGAAAAGCGGTCGCCATGCGGCAGGCGCGCGGCGCTGGGCGGGTGGCAGCTGTAGGTGCGCCGCGCTGGCTGCGCCTTGCAGCCACGCGGCGCCGCATCTGCCGCCGCCATGGGGCTCCTGCGCGAGGAGGCGGCCGCCGCGGGGGCCGGAGCGGCCTCCCCTGCTGAGCTGGCAGGCCTGCCAGCTCAGCGAGCCGGCCAGCTGCCGCCGGCTTACGCCTTGTAGCCGCGGCTCTTCCGGCGGCCGCGAGCGCGCTCGAACTTGCGGCCCTTGGCCCGCACATACGGCTTGGCGGTGGAGCCGGGCACGCCTGCAGCGGGGGCCAGGCAACATGTGTGCATTTCAGCAGTGGGCCAGGTGGCACGTGCTGCAGACAATGCAGCGGCCCGAACAGCTGCGTCCCAGCCCGCGGTCGACGCCGCCGGGCAGCCAACCAAACAGCGCGGCGCGGGCGGGGTGCAGGCTCCTGCGCGGTCCCACGCACGCTGCAGGCAGGTAGGACCAGCAGGACCAGCGGCAGCAGGACCAGCAGGACCAGCAGGACTTGCAGCAGCCCGCTATGCGCACCTGGCGCGGGGCCAAAGTGCTTGACCGCCTCGCGGCTGTTCTTGGGGCCGCGCAGCAGCACGGTGTTGCTGCCGGTGGGCGCAATCAGCGCCAGCTGGTCAAAGGTGATGATCTCGCCGCCAGCCTGCGGGGAAGAAAGGAGGAAAGGAAAGGAGGGGAAGCGGCGGGTGGGAGGTTGGAGGACTTGAGGAGTCGAGGAGCCAAGGGGAGGTGGCAGCCCGCCTGGCACCAGCCGGCTGCGCTGCCGCCTGACTACGCGAGGGAGCTGGCGCTGACGTTTTGCACAATGCAGCTGCGACTGCCTCCGGCCTGACGCGTGCCGCCCCGCTGGCACTGCCACACTCGCGACGCTCGCCCGCCTGCGCCTCCCCCAGCCCACAGCTGGCCGGCTGCTCTTTCTTTCACGGCTGCTCTTTCTTTCACGGCCACACCACAGGGCTGCGCCGTGCTGCGAGGCTGCCGCTCCGCCGCCGACCTCCGCCAGCACAGCCTCAGCAGGGCCCGCAGAAGCGCCAGCCGGCTCCCCAGCCAGCCCCCTCAAATCCAGCCCCTGCTTCCCAGCCCGCCAGCAGCGAACCGGCCGAGCCAGACAAGCCAGGCAAAACCGCCAGCAGAGCAGCCTGCCACACACCTTGAGGATGCGGGCGCGGGCGGTCTCGGTGACGCGCAGCGCGCACACGCGCAGCTTGGGCACCTGCGCAAGGCCAGGCCAGCCCCAGCCAGCCCGTAGCTTCAGCGCCCCGCACACGCGCCCAAGCCGCCACCCCAAAACAAGCGCGAGACAGGCACACGCCCATATACGGAACACCAACCACCAAGCCCGCACACAGCGTGCACCACCACCAGCACGAGCCCGCACACACCCGCACCCACACCCACGCCCATGCACCCACCCCCACCCACGCCCATGCACCCACCCACACCCACACCCATGCACCCACCCACACCCACACCCGTGCACCCACCCACACTCACACACCCCCACGCAGCGCCGCACCTCGAACAGGCGGGTGTCGTCTGTGATGGTGCCCACCAGCACCGCCAGCTTGCCCTCCTTGCCCTCCATGAACTTGACCAGCTTGGACAGGGATAGCGGGGGGCGGTTGGTCTTGGACATGAAGAGGCGCTTGAGCACCACCTGGGGCGCGGGAGGGTGGGGCGGGGCGGGAGAGAGGGTGGGTGAAGATCGGTTCAGATCGGTGCTGGCGCGGGCTTAGAAGGAGGCTGCTGGGGTTCGGCGACGGCGCTGCCCGCGCGGTGGGGACGCGCCAGGTGTGGCCGCGCCCCGCTGCCAGCCCCTGGCGGCTGAAAGGCCCCCTGGCCGAAGTGCGCGCTATCCACCCCGGGGGCGCACCTTGTTGAAGTCGCTCTCGGTGCGGCGCACCAGGAAGCGGTACAGCTGCGGTACAGAGCGGGGAGGCGGCAGTGATTCGGCAGTTGGCAGCGGCCAGGCCAGCAAGCAGACGTGGCAACCCTTCCCGCATGTCGGGCCAGCAACCAGTGGCAGCGGGCTGCCTGCCGAGCGCTGCGGCCACCCGCTGCAGCATAAGTAATGCTCTCTGTGCGGGCTGCGGTGGCCACATGCCGCGCCGGTGCTACTGCTTGCCGCGCTGTGTGCAGCAGGCGCGCTGACTGCAGCTGCAGGCCAGGCTATGCCGCATGCGGATGCGCCGGCTGCGCTGCTGCCTGCCGCTTGCGAGCGGCTCAACAGCGCTGCGAGCCTCGGCAGGCTTCCAGCTGATGCTGGCAGCTGCAGTTGCTGAATAGTTGAAATCCTTCCCACCCGCATGCCCTGTGCTGCTGTGGCCTGCCACATACACGTGCCCCGCCGCCGCCGCCGCTGCTGCCGCTCCCGCCTCGAGTCGCGGCTGCAGGCAGCCCCGCTGCTGGTGCCCCATGCTGCCAATTACGCTCCAAGCCCTTTGCACGGCTCCATTCCATCTCCTGCTGCTGGCCTGGCTGCCCCCTGCCCTGTTTGCTTCCCGTGCACTGCCCAATGGTGGCTCCGGGCGGCTGCGCTGACTCTCCAGCATCCCTCGACGCAGCCTCACCTTCACCAGCAGCTTGACATAGGGATTCTCGCTCTTGGGCGCGGTCCTGTGGACCCGCTTGTTGCGGCCACCGGCAATGAGGTCGATGCCCTGCAGGGAATGCATGGAAGACAATCAGCTGGCTGCTGATGCGCTAGGCCGGCCCCAGGGCGGCCCGCATGTAGGCGAGGGGGCATCGCTCGGCTGGCATGGGCTGCGTCGAGCGTGGGAGGCCTCCAGGCCGCTGCGGTGCCCTCCCTGGCGCTGCCGGGGCCGGCCCGAGCCCCGCCGCCGTCTGCCCCTGCCCTGCTGCGGGAGCGGCATGGCGCCACAGCGAGCTGCGGGGCTCACCATGATGGCCTGTGCCTCCCTCAACACCCGGGAGCGCGTCCAAAGGACAGAGGCGGGCGCAGGCGGGCGCCATGTGCTCCCGGCAGAGCGCGCAATGTCCCTGGTGGGGAGTGCTCGCCGCGAGTTGCGCCCATTGTATGGCGTTCCTCGACCTACATCTCTATCCGTATACTTGTCGGGACGTCCGGAGGCCGCTCGCCGGCACAAAGGCCTCGGGTCCCCTGATCGCCTCTTGCCGGCCAACTTGAACCCCCAGTGTCCTCCCGCCGCCAGCCGCATCCCCTGCACGCCTCGCATCTAACGGCAGCGCCACTGCTGCCCGCCGCGGGCCGACTCCGCTGCCTGCCGACCGCTGCCGCCAGCCACTGCACGCCGCCAGCCAGCCACGCCGCGTCCCTCTGTCGCCATGGCCGCCCACCTCAGGGCCTGCGCCAAGCTGGATCGATCCATCCGGCAGGAGTCCCAGGCACGCACCATCTTCGATCCCCTCATGCGCCAGCAGCGCGCCGAGCTGCGTGCAGAGTGCGAGTCCGCCTTGCTGGCAGACTACCGCCTCTCACAGGTGGGCACCCAGGCCTTGCTCGCCCACCTCAATCGATGTGTGGGCTGTCCATGCGGCGCGCGAGGCGCCTGCCAGCGCGCGACGCCCCGAGCACACGCTGCAGCTCCCCGCCGGCCCGCCGCTGCCCCGGTCGAATGCCGCTGCCGCCTCCACGTTGCCATGTGCTGCCGCCGCTGCGTGTGCTTTCCTCATGCGCTGCGATCAGCCTGCCCGCATGTGCCACCCACCTGCAGAAGCACGATGTGGAGCGGCTGCTGTGGAAGTGTGTCTTCTACCGGCCCATCGAGGAGTTCAGGTGTGGGGCAGCTGGAGCACAGAGCAGCGCTGCCTTGCACAAGAGCGCCCGTTGCTCTGCCGGGGATGACCAGCAAGCTAAGTGTGCCGCCGCTGCTGCCTTGCCTCCTGGCTGGAGCTGAGCGGATGCCTGCCTGGCCGGCTGGCGCCACGCAGGAAGCGGATCAAGCAGGCGGAGGGGGAGCTTAGGGCCAAGGTGGGGCGCTGCTGTCGCTGGAGGCTGCGGCCTCTCCCAGGGGCCGTTTCGGTTGTGCTGGCGCTGCAGATGGCTGCTCGATGGCGGCACCAGCGAGAGATGCAGCGCGGGTGCTGCGCTGCGCTGTGCTGGTGTTGTCCTGCCTGCCTGCCAGCCTCCGAACTGTGTGTGCTCGTGCTGCTTGCTGCTTTCTTCCCCTGCCGTCCCGCAGACCGAGCTGGCGTTCCAGGCCTTCCTGCAGGACGCCCAGGCTTTCTACCTACACCTGGCAGCCGCCCTGCAGCAGCGGTACGGCCCCGCCGGCTTCCCGCCAGGTCAGCGTGCCACACGGGTGGCCGGGGGGCGTGTGGGACGGACCCGCGTCGGCGGCAGGCGCTGGCGTGGTCCAGAGATTGCCCCCACATGCGCCGCTACCCAAGCACCCCCTGCATCACCGCCTCCACACGGCGGCCCCACTCCGTTTCCCACCCCCAGCCCACACGCCCGCGGCCTGGCCGCGCCATCCTGCTGCCCCCTCCCCGCAGCCCTGGCCGCGCAGCAGCTGCAGGCCCTGGGCCGGGAGATGCCGCAGGTGGCGGCGGGGCCCGCGCCAGCCGACTGCCGCCCCTCGGTGCACCGCTGCCTGGTCTGCCTGGGAGACCTCACCAGGTGCGCGTGCGTGTGTGGATTGCTTGCTGCAGCTGGCCTGCTGGCTGGGCCGGGGCGGTCTGGGGTACGGCAGGCGACGACAGAGGCGTGGCACATGCAGGCCAGGCTGGCGCCTGCCTCGCTCCCCCGGCTGCGCTCCCAACCTGGGGCTTGCCGGGCGCCATAAGCTCCCATCCCTGCCCGCCACCCGCTCAGGCCACCACCCCCCGCTCCGCCGCCGTTGCAGGTACGGAGTGATGAGCACGGCGCCTGCGGCCGATCGCGACTGGGCCGCATGCCGCCACTTCTACATCCTCGCCACCCGCGCCTTTCCTGAAGGTGGGGCACGGCGCCTGTCCTGCCGCTCCGCCCCTGTTGCTCTGCCCCGGCAGCTGCGCTTCGTCCGGCCAGGCGGCCAGCCCGCCGTGCTGCCGCCGGCCTCCCTTCGCACCTTTCCCGCCCGCCCCCACGCCATGCACCACGCACTGCGCCTTCTGCGGCCCTCCTCGCTACCCCCTGGCCCGTGCCTGCGCCTCCCCTTCCCTCCCGCCACCCTCCCATGCCCCCTGCCATCCCGACCCCTGCTCTGCAGGCGGCAACGCGTACAACCAGCTGGCTGTGCTGGCGTCCTACCAGGGAGACGACCTGCTGGCCACCTACTGCTACTGCAGGTGGGCCTCAGATCACACCACAGTTTTTCTTTGTATTTTTCCTTTATATTGCAGCCACAGCTGCGTCCGCATCTGCTGCGGTACACGTGTGGGGCCCCCGCCACCAGCGCAGCGCAGATGCTGCGCGCTTGCCCCGGCTGCGTCCGCACCTGCCGCAGCGCGCGTGCGGCGCGCCGGTGGCGCGGCGCCGCCAGCCTGCTGCAGCCCCTGCGGCCGCAGTCATTTCTAGAGTGGGACCTGGTGCCTGCAGGGCCCTGGCCGCACGCTGCCCCTTCCCCGTGGCAAGAGAGAACCTGGTGACGCACTTTGAGCAGGCGCGCCTGGCCTGCCAGCGGCTGGCGGCGCCCGGCGGCGGCGGCGGCGGCATGCGCCCGGCTAGCCAGGCGGCGAAGGAGTTCCGGCTCAGGTGGGCTGGTGTGTGTGTGGGTGGCGGTGGTGGTGGTGTGAGTGCACGCGCGTGTGGGATGGTGGTGGTTGAGTGTATGGTTGTGTGCGTGTGTGCATGTTTTTTTTTTTGGTGAGTTGGGTTGGGATTGCCAGGCACTCCATCCGTTGTCCCTCCACCTACACGCACCGCCGCCATCGCACCTACACCCCACCCCCACCTCCCCCTACTGCCGGCAGATCCACCTGGCTGCTGGGCATGGTGATGACGCGCTCGGAGCTGGACGCCTTCCCGCTGCAGCTGGGCGCCAGCCTGGCGGGTGAGCACGCAGCGTGCGCAGCACGCACGCCATGCACAGCACGCGCCCATGCTCCTCCCGTTTTTGCAGCCTGCTTCCTCCCTTCCCTGCTCGCCCAGCCTGTTTGTGTCCTTTCCTCCTGCTCCTTTTACTTTCCACCTGCTCCGTCTGGCTGCCGCAGACCTGGATGACCAGCTGCTGCGGCTGCGCCAGCAGGGCCGCAAGGCGGCCGCGGCGGCGGCACGCGGCGACCAGCCCCCACCGCTCCTGCAGCTGGCCGCCGCCGCCCTCTACGCGGTGCACGCCTCGGCGGCTGCCGCCGGTGGCTGCCAGCCGCGGTCAGCGGGCTCGGCGGCCGGGGCGGCGGCGGGCCCCGCGGCGGCGGCGAACTTTGCTGCGGTGGCGCAGCAGCAGCGGGTGCGCGGCCTGGCCCTGCAACTCGTGTTCAGCCTGGTGGCCAGGCTGGCAGCCGCGGCTGCTGCGGCCGTGGCCGCCGCCAACCCCCCGCAAGCCGTGCTGGGCTCGGCGGCGGGCCTGCTGCTGCTGCCGCCGCTGCGCGTGGTGCTGCGCTGGCTGGCGGCGGCGGGGGCGCCCGTGGTGCTGCCGCCGCCGCCGCCGCAGCAGCCGGCCCGGGGGGACCGCCAGCAGCAGCAGGAGCCTGCAGAGCTCACCGCCGCCAGGCAGCAGCTGTGGCAGGCGGCGGCGCAGCTTGTTGTAGCGCTGCGGCAGGTGCAGGCGGCGGCGGCAGCGGCAGCAGAGGCTGGAGGGAGCGAGGCGGTACGGTCGCCGGGCGAGGTTGTACTGCCCGAGGGCGCCCAGCTGGCAGGCTTTCGCCACGTCAGCCCCGCCGCCACGTCAGCGACCGGCCCCGGAGCAGCGGCAGAAGGGCCTGCCGTCGACCCAGAGTCCCCTGCAGTCATCGCTGCGCGGCTGCGGTACATGTTGGCGGATGCTGCCAGGATTGCACGCGTGCTGGTCGGCGGCTCGCGCCAGGCGGGGCCCCGGGGGCTGGCGGACGCGCAGGCAGCCTTTGTGCAGGCGGCGCTGCAGGAGCAGGAGGAGCAGGAGGCTGCTGCTGCGCAGGAGCAGCAGCAGGCTGAGCAGCAGCAGCCGCAGCAGGCAGAGCAGCAGCCCCAGCGAGCGCCGCCAGGACGGCCCGCCTCGCTGGCCGCGCCGCCAGCGGCGCACGCGGCCCTTCTGCATCCCGTGCCTGAAGCAGGGACTGGGGGGATGGAGCTGGAACCGGCGGCGGCAGCTGCAGGGGCAGCAGCAGCAGCCCCAGCAGCAGCAGCTCAGCCAGCGCCGCTAGCAGCGGAGGCAGCGATGGAGTATGTGGAGCAGGATGAGGAGGAGGAGGAAGTGATCCTGTATGCGCCGCCGCCGCCATCCGCCAGCAAGCCTGCGGCGCCGCTGCCGCCGCTGCCAGTGCTGCCAGGGAGGCAGCCGCCGCTGGGGCAGCAGGCGCAGGCGGCAGCAGTGCGCCCGGAGCAGCAGCAGCGGCAGCAGCCGCAGCGGCCACAGCAGGCGCCGCAGCAGCTCAACGGCACAGTTGCGCCACCGCCGGCCGGTGCGGCACCTGCGGCGCCAGTGGCAGCAGGGCCGGGGCCGGGGGAGGATGCTGAGATGGCTGATGCCGAACAGACTGCACAGGTGGGTGGGGGGCCGAGTGGCGATGCGCATGCATGGCGTGGCCATGCTGGGATTGCCTTGGCTGGGTGAGCATGGGTGAATGAGGCGCGCCTGTCGCCTCTCTCGTACCGGCCAAGTGGCATGTGCTCTTCTCGCGTGCCGCAAACACCCACACACGACACACACGCACACACACGCACAAACCACACACACACACACACGTGTGCCTCCCTCGTGCCTCCCTCCATGCAGGATGTCGCCGGCAGCGTGCTCCCAGATGGCGACCGTCGGGCCTCGCCGCCGCCGCCGCTGCCGTCCGCCCTGGCTGCCGCGCTTCGCCAGCAGCAGCCCGCGGCGGCGGCGGCGGCTGTGCAACAGCTGCAGCCGCCTCCGCCGCCTGGCCCGCAGCCTGCGGAGGCTGTCAGGCTGCCAGCTGAGTTTTTCAGCCTGTTTGGAAGCCCTCGGCAGCATGCTCTGGTGGCACATCAGCCTCCTTCGCAGCTGCAGCAGCAGCTGCCGCCGGTCACGGCGGCAGCAATGGCGGCGGGACAGCAGCAGCAGCAGGCCGCCGGCCTGCGTGCGCTGCTGTTTGGCGGGGGGGGCGGCGGTGGCCTCGGCGGCGGCGGCAGCATGCAGCAGATGCAGATGGCGGCGGCGCCGGGGCCGCTGCCCCGCCTGCCGCTGCCGGTGCCGCCGCCACAGCCGGCTGTGGCGGGTGGCAGCGGCAACGGCGCCAGCACAGCAGGCGAGCCCCTGCTCTCTTCCACCACTGCAGCCGACTGGTGGGCGTGGATGGGCACCTTCGGTGGCAGCGCCAGCGCAGCAGGCACGGCAGGCGCAGCAGGGCGCAGCGGGCCGCTGCCCGACCAGCCGCCGCCGCCGCCCTGGCAGGGGCACGCCCCGCCCTCCCACACCGCTGGGGCGGGGCTGCGCACAGACAATCCCTTTGTGCCCTGAGCGCCACCCTGACCGATGCCCTGAACCTGCCCCGAGCCTGCCCTGAGCTGCCCACAGTGTAAGGCACCCTCTTTAGGTTGCATTTCGCACATGTTGCATTGCAGTGCGCCCTCCAGGCTGTGATGGGCAGGAGCAAGGGCAGGTGCAGAGGCTTTGGTTAATATGAGGCCCAGCTGATCAGG
The DNA here is from genome assembly GCF_000147415.1 of Chlorella variabilis. NCBI lineage: Eukaryota > Viridiplantae > Chlorophyta > Trebouxiophyceae > Chlorellales > Chlorellaceae > Chlorella > Chlorella variabilis. Next base: position 271,364 of record NW_005435060.1, read on the forward strand.
GCGCGGTGGGGACAGGCTGGGGCCACCAGAGACCGCATGGTTTGTTGCTTATTGGGGACAGGGAAAGGACAGGGAAAGAGAACAAAAGGGAAGGAAGAAATGCTTGGGGCGAGTAAGTTTGGCAATCAGGGAGGGTTGGTATGGCGGGAGGACAGCTCCGAAAGACGTAGTGTGCATTCAAAGGAGAGGCACCGCGTTATGGTTCAGGAAGTATCCAAAACATGCTGTGCGTTTGCAAAGCGTGCGTTGAAGGCAGGGTGGCAGAGGGATGCTGTGGTCAATGCTGGCAGGAGCACTCAGCTTTGGAGCACACCAGTGCAACCAGGGGACCACCGGGGCAGAGGAAATCATGGGAGCGGAGTAAAGGAAACATGCGGCGAACAAAAGTGTGCGCCGAAAAACGAAAGAAGTAATGGAAATGTGGAGCAACTAGGACTCAGCCGCTCCGGCCGTGTCCGAGCAGGCTGGAGAGGCTGGCCGGCTTCGCGCCGCCCAGGCTGCGCAGAAGGGGCAGCGATCCTCCGCTGGCGCTCGCGCTCCTGTCGCTTCCCAGAGCGGCGCCGAGGAGGTGCGCCGCCGGCGAGCCCATGCTGCCGCCGAGCCCCGGCGAGGCTGCTGCTGCGGCACCGGTGCCGCTGCGGCCCTCTTTGCTGCCAACGGCGCCTGCCGTCCCTGCTCCTGCTGCTGCGGCTGCTGCAGGGGCAGCGCCGGCGGCGGTGTGCTCGTTGGCAGACGGCTGCTGCGCGGCTGCTGGCGGCAGGCTGCCGCCTCGGGAGGAGTCGAGGGAGGTGGGGCCGTGCTGCACAGAAGAGGAGGGTTTGTGCGTCAAGGGGTGTACTGGTGGCGGCGGTAGGAGTGGCCCAGGGGACGGGGTGGTGGCAGTGTAGGGTCAGGGGAAGGTTGCTGCTTGGGCAGGTGGGTGGCGAGCAGCAGCTCAGCAGGCCGGCATGACAAGCAAGCAGCCCTTCCGCTGGCTATACAACCTGCGCATGCCACCTGCCGCCTCCCTGCTCTCACCCGCGCCGGCCAGGGCAGCTGCTCGGAGCGATGCGTGTCTGGAGAGCCGCTGCCTGGCCCCAGCTGCATCGCTCGGCCGATGCCCGCCGCCGCAGCAGTGCGAGCCGCCAGGAACGGGTTTGGGTGTGCGGGCGCAGCAGGCGCCGGAGGCGCTGCCGGCGTCGCGGCGGCGGCGGCGGCAGGCAGCGAGTCCCTTGGGATGGTGCACAGCTTGGCTGCAGCGGCCGACATGCCGGCGCTGGCAGAGGCAGCCGGCGCCGAGGGCCGCGGCTCCTCGCCGCCGCCGCCGCTGCTGAGGCCGCGGTGCGGCAGCTCGGCCGCTGCTGCCGCTGCCGCCGCCAGCTGCTGCTTCAGCTCAATAGGCAGCGAGGAGGCGCCGCCCGCCTGGCCCAGGCCCAGCACAGACAGCAGGCCAAGCTCTCCAGCCATGCCAAGGAGCTCTGCAGCATCCAGAGGCAGGCTGGAAGGCCCCGCCGCCGTGGCGGCAGCCTGCGCAGCGTTGCCGCTGTCTCCATTCTGCACACACACCGCAACCGGGGGTTGGAGAGGGGAGGGCGAGGCTCAGGCTGGCGAGGGGGACACGGCAAACCGCCTCAGCGCACGCAGCCTCTCCTCGAAAGGAAACAGCAGAGTGGTGTGCGCTGCCCAGCGCGCAAAGCGCGCACCTCTGCGCCGCTGCTGCTGCCCGCCCCGTGCAGCGCACTGCTCAGCAGCTCTGCGGCCATGCGCATCACTCCATCCCGATCCGCCTCTTGCAGGCCCGGCGGCAGCGGCACGCCGCCGGCCGCCGCCTGCTTCGCCGCCTGCAGCAGCACCGAGCGCTGCGCCTGCTGCGTCTGCTGCGCCTGCTGCGCGCGCTGCGTCTGCTGCGCCACCGCCAGGTGCAGAGAGGGCAGCAGCTCCGAGGGCAGGGAGAGCATGCTGCCCAGCAAGTCGCTGCTGCCGAGCGCGTGCGCCAGACCCAGCCGAGCCGCCGCCTCGCCGCCCGCAGGCGCCAACCACGGCGGAGGCGCGGGGTGCTGCACCACCGGCCGTACCAGCTGCTGCTGCTGCTGCAGGCCGGGCTGTTGCAGCTCCTGCTGCTGGCTTGGCTGCTGCTGCAGCTGCTGGCTTTGCAGCTGCTGGCTGGGCTGCTGCCCCGGCGGCGGCTGCTGCGGCTGCGACGGCGGCAGCAGGCCGGGCCGTACCTGCTGCGGCGGCTGCCCCATGAGCAGGTGCAGCAGGGTCTGAACCTGGCCCTCCAGGCGGGACAGCCGTGAGTTGAATGCTTCTAACACATCTGCTGCGCTCAGGTGCGAGGCGGGCGCCGCCTGCGGGTGCTGGTGCTGCGGGCCGGCCGGAGGCGCCAGCGCCGCTCCCGCTGAGGCCTCAGCGGGCGCCTGCTGCAGCTGCGGCTGTGAGAAGGGGGCCAAGCCTTGCAGCACAGAGGAGGTGAGCAGCAGGCGCTGCTGCACATCGGCAGATGCCGCCCGTTCCAGGGAAGCCTGCCACCGCATGTGCTGCTGCTGCAGCAGCAGCTGCTGCTGCTGCTGCTGCTGACTCTGTGCTGCGGGCTGCTGCCCCTGTGCCAGCTGTCTCGGCGCGGCCAGCAGCTGCCCCAGCAGGCACGCATGTGTCTGCTCCTGCCCGGCTTCCAGCTGCTGCTGGGCGGCCAGCTGGTGCAGCGCCTGTGCCTGCTGCTGTTGCTGCTGCTGCTGTTGCTGCTGCTGGGCTTGATGTTGCAGCCGCGCTTGCTGCTGCTGCTGCTCGGCGTGTTCTTGCTGCGCCACCAGCGCCTGCTGCTGCTGGTGCTGCTGCTGGGCTTGTAGCTGCTGCGCTTGCTGCGGCGGCAGCGTTGCCACGGGCGATACTCTCTGCCGCTTGCTGGCAGGCTGATGCGGCTGGTGCTCGTGCTGGTGGTGCTGCGCCAGCCCGGCGTCCAAGCCCGCCACGGCGGCACCGGCGCTGGGGGCCTGCCCCATGGGCTGCGCGTGCTCCCGCTGCAGCTGCTGCAGCGCATGCTGCTGCTGGTGCACCAGCAGCTGCTGGCGCTGCTGGTTGAGCTGCCGCCGCTGCTTCTGCTGGTTCAGGCTGTCGCGGCACGACCGCTTCTCTCCATCAAAGCCCTCGACCTTTTGCAGCTTGGCGCACTGCAGGAAGAAAGGAAGGACCAATGAAGGAGAGGCCCGGTGGGTGTAGCTTCACGGCTATGGAGCAAGACACGAGCACCCAACTCGGCTTTGGCAACGATGCGGTAGCGGCGCTCGCCCGTGCGCTTCACACAGCACGCTGCCCACCCACCCACCTGCTGGCAGAACCTCCACGGCTCTCCCTCAATGTCTATTGTGGCTGACTTCTGGTGTACCCTGCAGATGCGGTGCCTCTGCAGCAATGCAGCACAAGCGGCATCGGCGGCAGCGTCGGCGGCAGCCAAGACTGCTTTCCTTCTTGTGGCGAATGACCACCAGTGGCAGCGCGACCGCAGCAGGCACGTGCTGGCTGCACCTCACCTGATTGTAGGCCAGAAGGAGGCGCAGCGTGCAGCCCGGCACGCGGCAGCTGGGCTGGCTGCGTCCCGACGGCGGCGCACGGCTGGCGCCGCCGCTGCCACCGCTGCGGGAGCCGTCGGCGCTGGCGGCGGCAGCGGTGGCGGTTGCGGCGGCCTCGGTCACGGCTGCGGCGCCCCCGCCGCTGGAGGTTGGGTCGCTGATGGTCTCCGAGATGCCTTGCGGCGGGCTGGGGCTGGATGAGGCTGCACAGCGGCGGCGGCAAGACAGGTCAAGCTGCGCCGCCTTCCCCGGGCCTCCTGCCATGCCACATGCCCCTGCATGCCTGCCAAAGCCCCGAAACCCGCCTCCCTGCAACGAAACGTGGCTGAACGTACAGGTCCTCACCATCATTGCACTCTCCCATCTCAAGGCACCCGCCAAGGGCGTGGTAGGTCTCTGGTCTTGTTTGTGGTGCAAACCAAAAGCCGAGGGCTGCACAGCCGCCGCAGCGTATAGCGGTCTTTTAGCGAGCGGTCGAGGTTTTAAGCGACTGCACGCGCCTCGCGCGAAGGAAGCGCTGCACAGAGCTTCCCAATGCCAGTAGAGCAGGCGCCCCGACCCGCAAACGAAGTGTGCCGGCTCGTTGGCACCGCGGGGAGCGAACCGGGGGCGAAGCCGAGGACCGAGGAGCAGCGAGGCTGGGCGCGGGTTAAACTGACGATAAAATGCCAATGCATCGATCGATTGCGTGCGAGCTGGCGCCGGGGCACCCTGTCCACCCTGGGCGCGATGCTGCGGCGACATCTGTCCGGCGCCACATGCCGCTTTGGGTCTCACTTGGGTTGCACTCAGCCTGCATTTGGATTGCATCCAAATGTTCGACCCACACGACCAATCGTCAAGGACCATCACCAGAGATGTTCTGGCTGCTCAGACATGGACTGTCTGCAGCCGGTGCACTCCGCACGCCTGCAGGCTGCCGCCAGCACCCTTCACGCAGGTTCCCGCCAACCGCCCCGCCCTCCTCACAGCCGCCTCTGTCCCCTGCCTGGCCGATCAATGCGCAAGTACCGCCCAGTGCAATGGGTGCCGTGATCAAGAGGCATTATTTTTGCCTACTCCACCCGAACCCACACACGGCAGCTCCCAAGCCGGCCATGCGGCGCTCGTGTAAGGGAACTGAACCCACCCAACCGACAAAGTTTCCTTGGGCATGGAAACATCTACCGGCATTGGCCACAGCATCATCTGAATTTATCAACAAATCACGCTGCCCTTCCACTGCCCGCCCGCACTGCCCTGTGGTGCCAGCAGCGCTGTGCTGTGCTGTGCCGCGCACGCTGCCCTCCCAACCTGGTCAGGTGGGGCGCAATCCTACAACGCCCGCCCCTGGCCCAGATATTCTGCGCTTATGCTTCTGTGACACGCGGAGATCATCTTGGCACCCTTGGCCTGTTGCCCGGGCCGGCATGCTCCGCCACTCGTTGCCGGCATGCTGCGCAGCGCCGCTTGGCTGCCTATGGCAGCTGGAACCGCCATTCAACGACGGAAGAACCCAGAAGATACAGCAGCGGCGGCGGCCGGGCGGCGGCGGCGGCGGCGCTCCAATAGCGCCGCCTCGCAGGGCCCACTGCGCCTGCGCTGCAGCACCTCGCAGCACCGCCGTGTCGTACCACCGATCAGACGAGGTGCTGGGCGTGGTGATTCTGGATGCTGGCAAGCCCTCGCCAGAGGGAGATGCCCTGCTGCTCGACTTTGCCGCGGCCTATAGGTGGGTGCTGTATACCTCTCTGGGATCGTGCCTACACTCCGCCGGCTCCTCGGCTGCCTGCTGTCATGTTTGCGTTGCAGACCCTACTGTGTTCCTACTGTGTTAGGCCTGGCATGACAGACTGCTCTCATGCAGCCATGCAAGCCGCCCCAACCGCCCGCAGGCAGGAGCACCAGCGGGACATTGTGTCTGTGGCCAGCTCCGCCACGCTGGAGAGAGCGGTGCGAGGGTGTGTGGCGGCGGGGGCAAACAAGGTGTGCCTTGTCTCGCTGGGCTGCCTGCGGCGGCGGCAGGCGGGTTGGCGGTGGTCTGGACGGGTTGGCAAAGGGTGATCCATATAGCTGCCTGGTTCTGGCACTTTCTTGCGGGCAGGTGGTGATGCACCGGATGCAGCAGCAGCACACAGCTGATGTGGCTGTGCCTGCCTGCCCCACCCCTTGCAGATCATGGTTGTGCCTTATCTGCTGGGATCCAGCCGTAGCATGGAGCGTGACCTCATGGCTGTGCTGGCAGAGGTGCAGCTCAGGATGCCGGGCGTGAGGTAGGTGGGAGGGCTGCCTGGCTGTGGCTGTGCTGTGCTGGCTGGCTGGCTGGCTGCGAGTGCATTTCCACCTTTCCTGCTGACGTGCACGGGCTGTGTCCTGGCAGGCCCAGCCGCCTCTGGTGCATTTCCGCCTGCCTGGTGGCACACCAGAGGTGCCCTGGGCGGGCCTGCGCTTTGCTTCCCACGCTGTGTGCAGGTGCGCCACAGGGGAGAGCATCCCTGTGGCAAGCATCCTGGCGCAGCACATCGAAAACCAGGTCAAGGTGTGGCGTTCAGCTTTATAGTGTATCGCAACTAGCTGTTTGAACTTTACAAACAATGGTCTCGGAGGTTATAGACTGGCCCAGGAGTTTTGCCCAAAGTGGCGGGCGCAGCTTAACCGCCAGCTCCGGCTGCGTAATCTCCATGCCTGCAGGTGGTGGAGGTGAAAGCGGTCGATGTGCCTGAGCGGTATTGGACCCCCGAACGAGAGCTAAGGCCTGGTGGCAGCACCAAGAGCAGCCGCGAGTGCAGCAGGCCTGCACCCGGTTCCAGCTCGCTAGGGGCGCAGCAGCAGCATCAACAGCAGCGGATGTGGGCCGAAGCAGTGGGCACACAGCAGCAGCAGCTGCGGCAAGCAGATGCGCCAAGGATGCGGCATGCTGCGGCTCCCGTCGCCAGCGCTGGTGCGGTTTGGAGCGACGATGCGCCTGTAGCCTGGAGCGATGATGGCAAGGTTGCGGTGGTTGACTATTGGCCAAGGCCAGCAGGGGCAGACTCCTCGCCTGCTGCTCAGCCTGCCAGCAGCAGCATGAATGGCAGCAGCATTAATGGCAGCAGCAGCAATGGTAGTAGCATCGGCGCCACTGATAGCTCCAGTAGGCAGGCAGCCGTGGCCACCGCCGCCGCCGCCGCCGCCTCTGCCACGCCCAATGGAGCGGGAGCGAGCGGGGCCGCCGAGGGGCAGTCGGTGCAGCTGGAGCAGCGGCTGGCTCACCTGGAAGATCAGCTGCAGCACATCACTGAGCTGCTCACAGAGGTGCGCCCGCCACATGGGAGGGCGGATGTTTGTGTTTGCTCCGTGTCGCTGCTGGTTTTGCTGCACCTGCTAGCTGCAGACTGCGAGGGCGCCCCTGCACCTTGAGGGGCAGGCAGGCGGCAGATGCCGGTCTGCAGACTCATTTCCGGCTGCTCCTTGCTCCTCCGCTGATGCAGTGCCTGGTGCCAGCTGCCTCCCAACCCGCTGCCACCGTGCGCCCCGCCAACGGCAGGCTCCAGCAAGCCGGGCAGCTGGATTTTGTGCAGGTCGCAGCCTCTGGCAGCCTCGCCGCCAGGTCGGTGCAAGCGGCGGCGCCAATGCGGGCGGCAGCGGGAGGCGGAGCGAGCCGATATCGGCATGTGACTGCAGAGGAGGCAGCCACGCTGTCGCCAGCTCAGTGCGAATTTCTGGAGCGGAAGCGCGCCGGGACCACGGCCGGCTGAGAGAGAGTGTGATGGCACCATCTGTCTGCCGCGCTGTTCTTGCTTTGATGCTTGTGCCAACATGACAAGCTGTTTCGAACTTTCGGCCTTGGGAGCTGTGTGTGTTCACAAATCCAGTTGCTGACTCCTGCGGAACAGGCGACCGCGCTCCTCCCGCCAGCGCCGCCAGCTTGGCATCAAGTCAAACAGCAGACGCCAGAAACCGATTAGCACCTGATCGGGGTTGCGGCAACCATGCTGGCCTCCCTGGGCGCGCAAGCGGCCTTGCCAAACCCCTGCCTGCGCCCATCGCAGCCAGTCGGGCGGCAGCTAGCGTCACAATCGACTGCCAGGACATTGAACCGATCCAGGGCGATACCAGAGGAAGAGAGACGAACGCTGCACGAGCAGAGGGACCCCGAGCAGGACCCCCGCTATCGACGGTGAGCCTCTGAGGAAACGGAGAGAACGGGGGAGCGCTGGGGTCGATGCGCCACCCAATCTGAGCGGCCGCTGGCTGGATCCACTGAAGAGCGGCTGGGGCAGCGCCGGCGGGCGGCGGGTGGCGGTGCCGCCCTCGGCACCTGGTCGTTGCCTGGCGTGCCAGCCAGCCAGCCAGCTGAGTTCACCCCTGTGGACGCTTGCAGAGTCGACTACAGCGTGCAGCATGCCTACCAGGCCCGCCAGGCCTTCCTGCGGAGCATCCAGGCTGGCGAGGCGGCGGTCAATCTGGCGGCGGCGGCGCTGCACATTGCAGAGGAAGATGATGCGCTGGGTGAGGTTGGGTGCGGCGTGGCGGGTGCTGGGATTGGCTTGGCTTGCCTTGGCTTGGCGTGGCGTGGCTTGGCTTGGCTGGCTGGCTGCCTGGTTTTCCTGTGCTCCTGCACTGAGACCGATCCAGGCTGGGCAGGGACTTGTCGAGGGGCGTGCTTGGATGCCTGCCGTGCACGCTGCGCTCTCTTGCCCTCCTGAAGACCGTCCGCGCTGGTCGTGGTGACATGAACCGCCTGCCGCCATTGCTTCCCTGCCCTGCAGTGTCCCACTCCACTGTGCAGCTGCCGGTGGCTTCTTACCAGCAGCGCCTGCAGCGCCTGGCCGCCGATTTCGCTCAGCAGTGCCTGCCAGAGGCTGAGCAGCGGTGGGCGCAGCAGCAGCAGCAGCAGCAGCAGCAGCAAGCGTCGGGCAGTGACGGCGGCGGCGGGCCTGGCGGCGGCGGCGGCAGCTGCAGCGAAGCTGTGCTGGAGGCATTGCAACGGTACCTTTACGACCAGCAGGGCTTCCGGGTGGCTGCCTATGGCCGCAGCAACCTTCCGGAGGGAGGTACGCAGCCCCCGCTGTGCCGCTGCTGTGCGTAGCAGCGCGGGCGGCCGCCCGTGCCACCAGCCTTGCTGCCTGCGTGCCTGCCTGCCTCCCCATCCCTCCGCCTTCCCCCCTGCCTCCATGCTTGCACACTTCAAGCCTGCACGCATATATCTGCCTTCCCGCCTGCCCAGCCGACCGCCCGCCACCTCGCCACCCCATGCAGCGCTGGTGGACCACCCTGGCGTGTGGGAGAAGGCGGGGCATGCGTACCTAAATGAGGTGCTTGTGTCTCGCTGCGGCATACCAGCTGCGCTGGCCATCGTGCTGGCCGACATCGTGCGCCGGCTGCTGCTGCTGGTGAGGGGGGCGCGTGCGGCAGGCAAGCGTGCGTGTCCAGAGCGGGCCTGCCTCTGGTGTCGTAACGACTTGCATCAGCACCGCACCGCACCACACCACATCACGACACCGCAGCCTGCCAAACACATTTGACCAAGCCCTAGGACCGCCGGGCTGCAGGGTGCCATCGACTTTGCTGTGCGCATCGACTGCCGCGACCTGGGGCGGCGGCCCCGTGCCCAGGTGCTGCCGGGCCTGAGCCGGGCGCAGGTGGTGCGGGGGGACGGCACGGGTGAGTGCCCGCTCGCCTGCCTCGCTGCCTGTGCGGCACTGCTGCATGCCTAGCGCCGAGGCCCCATCTTTCCCAGTTGGCCCTCTTTCCAGTCGCTGCGCCGCTGCCGGGTCCCCGACCCTCCCCCTCCCACACCGCTCACCTGCCCTGCTGCACCCCTGCCTTCCCACAGTGCTCAACACCTGCACCTCTGGTTCCCTGGTTGAGCTGCTCCGCTTCCTCAAGCGCTGCTACTGGCCTTTCCGCTGGAGCGCCGCCGGCGGCAGCGGCAGTGGCGGCGGCTTTGCCGACGCCGCCAGCGTGTTTCTGGAGGGGGAGAGCGATGCGGCGATGCAGGCGAGGGGTGGTGGTGCTGGCGGGGAGGCGCCTGTGCGCCTGTGTGTGTGTGTGTGCGCCCCTGTGTGTGTGCCCCTGTGTGTGTGCGCCTGTGTGTGTGTGTGCATGTGTGTCTCACACTGGGTGGAGTCCGCCGGCAGCTGTAAGGGGCTTGCCAGCCCCAGGCAGCGAATGCAGGCAGTTGGGTGTTGGTGGCGATGGTGTCATTCGTGTCACTGCATGTGCCTCGCCCTTGCGCGACCGTGCCTGCTGCGCTGCGCCTGCAGGCCATCAGCCGCACCGCCAGGCACCGGCTGGAGCGAGGCATCTGGACGAGCCCCGGCGGCGGCGACATCAGGTCAGGATAAACCCCGCCCCGCTCTGCGCCCCCGTTCCTGCCCCTCCCCACGTCTGAAGCCAGCCTACGCTTGCCCTGCACTGCCATGCATGCACCCCCTGCCAAGCGTGCCTGCCGACCCTTTGTGTGTGCCCTCCGCCGGATGTGCCCCGTGCTGGCGCGTGCGCCTTTCTACGTGTGTGCCGCCCATCGCGCGCGCCCCCGCAGGCGCGCGCTGGCGGCCTGCGAGCGCCTCGTGCTGCTGTGCGGCGCGCAGGCCCCGCTGGAGCGGCGGGACCTAGCTGTCCTGTACATGCATGTGGGGCGCTTCCGGGGTGGGTGCACCGCTGCGCCGTTCTTGTCAACAAAGTCTGCCTATCCGGCAGCGAGCTTGCGACACATGTGCACAGACCCCTGTGTCGTTCGCCCCGTGCTCGCCGCCTGGCTTGTTGCCTGCTGCCGCCTGCTGCGCTGGCTCCCCTGCCCGGCCCCTGCCCTCCCTTGCGCTGCATGTGTCTGCACGCTGCTGCTTGTGGCGCGTACCGCACATGTGCTGCCTGCCTCATGTGCCTAGATACGGGGCTGCTCACCACATGTGCGCACAATGGGCATCATGTGTGTTGTTCGATCCGTCTGTCCTCCATCTTTCTTCCTTGCGCCATGCAGAAGCCAAGGCGGAGCTGCTGGAGTTTGTCAGGAGCCCGCCGCCCTCGGCAGCCGCAGCAGCCGCTGCAGGGTTGCCCGACGTCGCGCTGCCGCCCGTGCTGTCGCTGTCGCCCACGGGCGCGGTGGTGAGCGCGGGCGGGCAGAGCCTGGCGGAGCAGGCGCTTACCGACCGCCTGCTGCAGCTGCTGTCGGGCGTGGAGCCTGCGAAGGGAGCGCTCAGCTTGGAGGCGGCCCTGCAGGAGCCGCCCCCGCAGCAGCAGGACGACGGCCGACGGCTGCCGCTGACCTGGTGAACGGACGCGCGACGCCCGCAGCATGCTGGTCTGCTGCCGCCTGCCCGGCAATTTCATCCAGTCCGCCCATTGCATTCATTGCGCCTTGCCGCTTGCCCCACTGCTGCCGACAGCAGTGAAGGTGTGCCACCGGCAGATGCGCTCCCTGCAAGCAACGGGAGTGCTGCTGCCAGTCTGTCAAGCGCTGCATGATGCGCGCCGCCACGGGGGTGCTAGCAGCCTGTCCGCGCGGGGCGGCGGCCCCGCAGCGCAATGCACATGCTCATAAAGCCGTAGAGATGCCTTTTGCGCTGCAAAACTAGCGCGTCCAGGAGAACCCGGGCGTGCTCCACACCCTGGGCCCCTCCCCGTACTAGACCGATGCGCAGTCAATGCTGCAGCAGGGCGGGTTCATTTCACATGTGAGGTCCGGCATCTGAACGCGGGCAGCGTGCAGCTGGGCAGCAACTCCACGGGGGAATTACTGCGGAGCCCTTCCCGCTCTCTCCTCCGCTCAGCCGAGTTGCAAGATCGCGGAGGACCGGTATAAGGGCGTTTATGAGTTCCTGCACCCCTGCAGCAGGGCTACACAGGCATTGAGCAGAACCCCTCGCGCAACAGCCGGAGCGGCTGCCGCAGTCTGTGCGCCCGCCGCAGCAACCCCCACAGGTGCGGGCGACGCTGCGTGCAGCCGGGCAAGGCCCCTGCATTGCCTTCTGGTACCCGCCGCAGCGGCGGTGCGGCAGCCCACGAGCGCACCCTTACACGAGGGACAAGGACTGCTGCAGACCTCACTAGCCGCATCGCCCCCCTCCCATTGTGCATTTGAATGCACATAGGCCCCAGGCTAGCCGCGCTGCCGACCAGGACGCACTCTGCCCCGCTTACTGCAGGCGTGCGCATCTACTAGAAGCCTGCTGCAGCCCGCGGGAACGTGATGATGAGCACGTGACGTGCAGTTCCCGCCGGGGTGCGAAGAGGCACCAGCAGCCCAGGAGCGCCTGCACCGTCGCGCGCTACCTTGCAGCGCCCGCCAACCCAGTTTGGTTCTGTAGCCCTCACCGCACCACATTCTGGCCGCACGCAGCAATGCCGGTCCCGGCGTCTGGCCGCGGGCCCGCGGCTCTGCCAAACCCTGGCGGCAACGGCGGTGCCGCCCGCTCTGGACCTCCGCCTGCAGCAGCGGGGGCATCCAGCCAAGGAGACCCTAGTGCTCAGCAGGCGGATGTGGAGGCAGGGGAAGAGCAGACGCAGCAGCTGCGCAGCGTGCAGGCGAAGGAGCAGGGGCGAGCCGCGCAGCCTGCAGAGCCGCCACCGGAGCTGCAGGATGGGGAGCAGCCGCTTGCACTGCCGGCCCCACCTCGCTCCGTGCCCGCCTGCCGCGTGCCTGGGTGCCAGGAGGTGCTGCGCCACGCTTACAATCAGGTGAGCCCTCTCCTCGCCCCGTGAATCCTGCAGGCAATTCCGGGTGGCCGTGTGCCGGCGCTGGTCTGTGACTGCTTGCGAGCTGGGGCATGCTGTGTTGGATGCGTGCTGCTGCTGCATCGCAGGCCGCCGGCAGCGCTGCATTACCGGCCCGGTGCATGCCTGAGGAGGGCACACGGCCGCCTTAAGCTGGATTGCTCTGTCCTTGCCCTCAACTGCTTGCTGGTTCTCTCCCCGCGGCGTGCGGCTGCAGCGCCACCACATCTGCGTCGCGCACTACAAGGCACCCAGCTTTGAGATGCATGGAGAATTCTGCAGGTTCTGCCAGCAGGTGGGGTGCAGTTTGACCTGCTTCTTGGTTGCTTCGCATCCATGTGCCACAGTGTGGCACCCTGGCCGTGCATCCCATGCCCTGCCAGCTCTCTACAGCCAACCCGCCACTTGTTTGCCAAGCCAACACCAATTGCTTACCAAGCAACTTGCCTTCCCGATAATTTTGATTCGTCAATATTTCTGCAGTGCGCCAAGCCTCACTGTCTGGAGCATTTCGAGGAGGCGCGGCGCAGCTGCCGCGCCAGCCTTGAGAAGCACAAGCGCCGCAGGCAGCAGCCAGGGCAGCGCCAGGCTGCCGCGGCCGCCGCCGCCGCAGCATCCGGGCACGACGGCGTCAGCGATGGCCAGCAGGTTTCAGAGCAGGCCCAGCGGCGGGCGCAAACCCGGCTGCGCTCAGCGCAAGCATCGCAGCAGGCTCAGCAAGAGGCGCAACAGGCCGAGTGGGGTGACAAAAGAGGGCCAGGCACGAAGCGAGCCAGGCGGGCTGCAGCCTCGGGAGTCGCTGCAGCATCCGCCGCAGCAGCCGATGCTGGCGATGAAAGCAACGAGGGAGGTGCACAGGATGGGATCTCACAGGGCGATGGCCACGGCGGAGTGACGCAGCGGTCCGCGCCGCCAGCGTCAGCGCCGCCGCAGCCCCTAGCGCCATCGCCGGCCTTGAACCAGCAGCCGCTACCCGCCCCGGCTCAGCCCGCCTCGGCGCTCGCTGGCGACGGCTCCGCTGCCCTCGTGGCGGGGCCGGCAGAGGCGGAGCCAGGGGCGGCGATTGACCCGCAGCCCGCCCTCCACCTGGGATCCAATCTGCAGGAGCTGCAGCTCACTGTGGCCACACTGCTGCAGCGGGTGGCGGCTCTGGAGCATGCCCTGCTTGCGCACTCCCCAGGCGCCACCGCGGTACTGCTGCCGGCGCCGCAGCTTGCAGCGCACCAGCCTCAGCCGCAGCAGGATACCTGGCTTCAGTTCGTTCCCGGGCTGCCGCAGCCAGCAGTGGCACCTCACCAGCAGCGCCAGCCTCAGCCCCCGCAGCAGCAGTACCTGCCTGCCGAGGCTGAGCAGCAGCTGTCGCAGATGGTGAGTGTCGAGCGGACTTGCACTGGGCGTGCCGCAGTTTCCCGCGAGCCGTTCTCTTGCTCGCCTTACTTGAAGGGTATACCCCCCGGCGTTGGCAGCTGCTTCGTTCTTTTTGCTGATCAAGTGATTGCTCAACTGCTGAGCAAACCAGCACAGATATGCTCCGTCCTGGCTGCCCTTGCTGCCTGCGTGCAGGAGCCAGCCTCTCCCCAGAGCAACCTCCTGGCAACGCTGCAGCTTGTGGCCCTAGAGTTGTCTGCTCTGGTGGCGCCAGCACCACAAGCAGACCCGCCGACCCTGCAGCTCATGCCAGCGCAGGGCTTACTTCAGCAGGGCGGGTGGAGCGCCCTGCCCGCAGCGCCGCCAGCACCGCCACAGGGCAGCTTTGGCCTGCCTCCTCTGGCTGGAGCCATCTCGGCCCTGGCGCCAGTAGCCAGCGGCGCTGCAGCCGCAGGCGCAAACCAGGCGGCCGTGGCAGCGCTGCTTCCAGCTGGCTCCTCTGCGGTCGCCGCTGCCGCAGCACCTGCCGCCGCAGACCCAATCGTGGCTGCCCTGGAGCAGCTTCTTGTGGGAGGCTTGCCGGGCGGCGACGGCGGCAGCGAGCAGCATCGGGCGCTGGCCCGCTTGGCCCGCATGCTGCATCTGCTTCCAGGCCCAAGGTAGGTTGTAACTGCCTACTTTTCTTTTGCACCCAAACAAATGCCTCCTCTGCACCCAAACAAAGGGCAAAGCCTTTGATAGTGGCCTACCTCATTGCCACACTGGCCTACAACGTTGCCACTCGGTGAACCCCTGGCTGCATCCATTTCCCTGGATGAACCCGGCCATGCTATGAACCCTTCTCCAATCTGAGCCCTCATCGATAGCGCGGTTTCATCAAGTATGGAAGCAGAGCCTGAGACGCACCCTTCTATGATTCAAAAACTTCTTGTGCCCACCCGCAACCTCTCATGAAAGAGTATTGCTCCGTGACGTGCCGATCCCTATTATGCCAGTCTGCTTAATAGGGTTTTCAGGGTTTTCATGTTCCATTCTCTTCATTTCGACACATGCCATTCCACCATACTTCTGATGAACGTGGATGCATGATCTCCAGCACTCCCGGCAAACGCCAGCCCCTGCATCCATCTCATCTCAAACGATTTCATCCGGTTCTGCACAGCCGTTCTGCACAACCTCCTCACCTGTTTCCCCTGAGTTTTAACTTTCGATTCACAATGTTTGTGTGACTATTCAGGTAGCGCTGGGTGTAATGTGTGTCAGTCAGTGCAGGAAGGGGCGCCGTGTGTGGGCGGCGGCGCCGCCAGGTGCTGAGGTGGCGGGAAGACGACGCAAGCCGGGAGGCCCCCCGGTCTGCTGCAAAACAACGAGTAATAGACTTGCGAGGTGCTGCTGAGGGAGCACAGGCTGCCGAACACTCGGCTCCTTGGCAACAAGAGCAGACGGTGACTGACTGCCCTCACTATGGCGGCCCTGGCATTAAGGCGGTCACTGTGGAGCGCGGCACTGCGGGGTCGACAGTGCCGGGGGGTGGTGGGGCTGGCCGCCACCGATATGAGCACCGTGCTCGACAGGCAAGCTCAGGCGCCGGTCAGAGGAGAATGGGTGGGTGCGGGCGCCTCACGATACCACATCGGCGCTATATGCTTGAGCTGTGGAGGCGGGCGGGCGCCCGCCGCCAGTCCCAAAGCCCGCTGCCTCCCCTTCCTCTTCCGCCAAGCAGCTGCGGCGTGGAGCCCTACAGCGAAGCCTTTCACCGCAACCAGGCGCAAATGGATGGGCTGATCTCGCAGCTGAATGCAGGTGCGTGCGCTGGCGAGCGCGGCCGCACGCTGCTGCGGGCGCCGAGCGGTGCGCTGCCCAAAATGATTTCCACTTGTTTGCCGCTGCTGTTGCTGCATTTGCTGCCGCAGACATTGATCACGTGCTGCAAGCGGGCGGCGCAAAGGCGGTGCAGCGGCACCGGGAGCGCGGCAAGCTGCTGCCGAGGTGCGTGCCCTGGGCTGGTGCCGTTTGCTGCAGCCTGCCGCTTGTGCTCCCGCTGCACATGCTCAAGCTTGCCAGCTGGGCAGGCACACCGGCAGCGGCGGGCATGCTGCTTGCCTGCAGGGAGCGCATTCAGTTGCTTCTAGACCCCGGCTCTCCCTTCCTGGAGCTGTCGCAGCTGGCGGGCAAGGGGCTGTACGGTAGGCCGCTGCCGGTACCGCTGGTACTGCTGGTACTGCCACAGGGCCGCAATGCCAGCCACCCGACGCAGCAGCCCGACCCCACCTCGGCTTCCCTCAGCGGTCCTGCCGCTGCCGCTGCCGCTGTGGCCGATCCGCTGCAGCCGCTCCACGGCTATGCCCTGCTGCTGCCCTCGCCACCAAACGGCTTGCCCTGGCCTGATCACGCCGGCTTGCCCTGCTGCTCCCGCCCTCACTGACACCTCTTGCGCTGCCGCCGCCGCCGCCGCTGCCGCCTGCTGCCGCCGCCGCAGGCCAGGACGACGTGCCGTCGGGCGGGGTGGTGACGGGTGTGGGCGCGGTGCACGGCCGGCTGGTGGCGGTGGTGGCCAACGACGCTACGGTGAAGGGCGGCACTTACTACCCCATCACCGTGAAGAAGCACTTGCGGCTGCAGGAGGTGGCACAGCGCTGCCGCCTGCCCTGCGTCTACCTCGTTGACTCAGGTGGGCTGGGTGGGCTGTGGTTGCGGCTGGGGAGGGAAGGCCTGGCTGGCTGGGGGCGTGGGCAGGCCCGGCGGCACGGCTGGTGCGCTGGCGGGAGGGCTGGCGGGAGGGCAAAGGCGAGGGGACCTTCGCGTGCAAGGCCTGTGTGTCGCAAGTGCGGCGGAGCCAGCTTGCCCTGCGCCTGTCTGCTGCCTCAGCCTTGCCCCACCCGCCCCGCCTGGTTTGCCGCCCCCTTCTGCCCACCGCGGACCGCCCTGGCCCATGCCCCACACCCCTCACCGAGCCGGCAGCCGCGCTGCGCTTGGTGCAGGCGGCGCCAA
>NW_005435060.1:288267-290421 GCF_000147415.1 Chlorella variabilis
TGGGGTGGCGGTGGGGGGGTGGGCAGGGATGACCAGCAGCAGCAAGCTGGGCTGGGGCGGGAGGCTGATGGCCCGTCCCTGGGCTGCGGTCTGTCGCGGACAGCCGGAAGCCAGCGGTGGCGCCCCTCGCCATGCCCTCCCCACCACGCCAGCCGCCCCGCCCTGCACTCGCTGCAGGCACGCATGTCGGCGGAGGGTATCCCGCAAGTGGCTGTGGTACTGGGCAGCTGTACCGCAGGGGGTGCCTACGTGCCCGCGATGGCGGACGAGAGCGTGATCGTGCGGTGAGGCGGTGCGGGACCGACAGTACTGAGACGGTACTGGAGGGAAGGCAGGCCAGGAGCGCTCGTGCGCCGGCCCTGTCCGGCCCAGTGGGACGCCTGCACCCGGCTGGCTTCCTCAACCGGTGCTCCACGACCTTCCTTGCATTCTTCCTACCGTTTCCTTTCTTCGCACCTTTTCCTTTCTTCTCGCCTTCTCCTTTCTTCCATTGCTGTGCAGGGGCAACGGTACCATCTTCCTGGGAGGCCCGCCGCTGGTCAAGGCCGCCACCGGGGAGGATGTGACTGCCGAGGAGCTGGGAGGCGCCGAGCTGCACTGCTCCACCAGCGGTGCGCGTGGGGCGGGCCGGGGCACCACAGCAGGCAGCTCCAGCGATTTGCCCAGCTGCTGCCGCTGCTGCAGCGCCGCCCTGGCGGAGCAGCGCGGAGGTGGAGCAGCAGCTGGGGTGTGTGGCTGGATGTCTTGGCAGCAGGGGCGGCTGCTGGACGACCCCACACGCGTCCCGCACACAAACACAAAAGGGACGGCCAAAGGACGGCCATTCCATCCTGGCTGGTTGTCCCGCCCGGCTGCTCGCTCGTGCATGTGCCTACCATCTGCTTTCCCGGCTGCCCATGTGGCATGCAGGCGTGACCGACCACCTCGCCGAGAACGAGCAGCACGCCCTCAGCCTGGCCCGCAGCATCCTGTCTCACCTCAACTCCCCACCGCACCCGGCGGCGGCGGCGGCGGCAGCGGCGGCGGCGCCCTGGCACGGGCAGCCGCCGACGCCTGCCCGCGCCGCCGGCGGCTGGCAGGAGCCGCGGTTCCCACCAGATGAGCTGCGGGGTGCGCCCCTGCTGCTGCCACCAGCCGCCAGTTTGCTGCTGCTGCCTCCGGGGCTTGCCTGCAAAGCACACACACACACACACACACTGGCGCTTCCCCGCCTGCGCCCACCCTGTCCACCACCTGGCAGGCGTGATCCCGGCCGACCCCAAGCAGCCCTTTGATGTGCGGGCGGTGCTGGCGCGGCTGCTGGATGGCTCCCGCTTCCACGAATTCAAGGCGCAGGTGGGTGGGTGGGCTGGTGGGTGTGGATGGCACCAGTGGGTGGCGTTGGTTTGTGTGTGGGTGGGTGGGTGGGAGGGTGGGTAGATGGCAGGGTGGGTGGGGTTGGTGTGTGGGTGTGTGGGTGGGAGGTGGCGGGGGAGTGTTTGGTAGGTGTGTGAGGCAGGTCTCTGCCACCACTGGTGCTGGCGGGGCGAGGTGCCCCTCACAACGCAACGCCGGCAGCGCTGCCTGCCCCCGCTGCTGCTCATTCCGGCTTTGGCTGCCCCTGGCCCGCAGTACGGCCGCACCCTGGTGACCGGCTTTGGCAGCCTGTACGGCATGCCCGTCGGCATCGTGGCAAACAACGGTGCGTGGGTGACGGCGGCGGCGGCGGCGCGGCGCCGGGCTGGCGCCTCGGCGTGGCAGCAGTGCGCCAGCGGGGTGCTGGGCAGGGGCCTAGCTTGGCAGCCTGCCTGCTCCCGCCCCATTTCACCAGCTCTTACCAGCATCACCGCCAGCCCGCGCCAGCGCACGTGCAGTCCCACACCACCAGCACACACACGCCAGCACACGCCAGCACATGCCAGCACGCACCCGCCACGCCACCCAGCTGAGGCCCTCCCTGCCCTCCCGCTCGCCTCGCCGCGCGTGCCCGCAGGCATCCTGTTTTCTGAGGCCGCACTCAAGGGCGCACACTTTGTGCAGCTGTGCAGCCAGCGAGGCATCCCCCTCATCTTCCTCCAGGCACGCACAAGCGCCTCGCCCCGCCTTGCCCCGCCTGCGCGGCCGTGCCCGTTGCCAGCCGGCAGCGGCGGCGGCTTCTCTCTCCTCCCAGCCGCG
>NW_005435060.1:290801-299297 GCF_000147415.1 Chlorella variabilis
CACATGCCCTCCGCCTCTCTCATGCTCTCCTTCTCCCTCCCCCTCCCTGCGTGGGCCCCGCCTGGCCAGGTGCCCAAGCTGACGCTCATCATCGGCGGCAGCTTTGGCGCGGGCAACTACGGCATGTGCGGCCGCGCCTACTCCCCTGACTTTCTATACATGTGGCCTAACGCTCGGTGAGGCGGCCACGGGTGCGGGGCTCCCTGTGGAAGGGGCGAGGCGGGGTCAGTGGGTGGTGGGTGCGGGAAGGGGGCGAGGCGGGGTCGGCGTGTGGTGGTGGTGGTGGTGGTGGTGGTGGCGGTGGTGGGCAAGGAAGCCTGAGGGCGGGAAGCGCCTTTTCTCCCTACTTTCCTTGCATGCGGCCCACAGCACGGCGAGGGTGGGGTGCTGACATGGCGGTGCTGACGTGACGGAGGCGCTGCCGGATTGCTGTGCTGCCCTTCTCGCCGCGGCTGTGCCTCCCTCTGGTTGCCGCCGCCTGCCCGGCCGCCCAGGCGCCGTGCTCACCACACCTGCACCACACACACTCACACTCACGCACGCACACACAGTCGCCACCCACCCAGCCTCCCGACCCGCCGTGCCGCCGTGCAGCATCAGCGTCATGGGCGGCGAGCAGGCGGCCAGCGTGCTGCACCTGGTGGAGAGCGAGAAGCGGGCGCGGGAGGGGCGGCGCTGGGCGGCGGAGGAGCAGGAGGAGTTCAAGCGCGCCATTCGGGACAGGCACGCTGCTGCTTGCAGAACACGAACAGAAAGCAGATGGGGGCGCCTGGCTGCGTATGCGCGTGTGCCCATGCCGGCATGGTGTGTGTGTGTGTGTGGAACGGGCATTGGACGGCACGCGGCGGTACCTTCGAAGTGAATTTCAGTTGCCGCCTGGGCTGCGAGGCCATGTGGGGGGAGTCCCACATGTGCCTGGCCCGGCATGCATGCCTGTATGCCCGCAGGTACGATGCCGAGGGCCAGCCCGGCTTTGCCTCGGCGCGGCTGTGGGACGACGGCGTGATTGCGCCGCAGGACACACGGGCGGTGCTGGGGCTCAGCCTGGCGGCGGCCATGAACCGGCCGCAGGGACGCACCCGCTTTGGCGTGTTCCGCATGTGACGCAGCCCCAGCTCCGATTGTTGGTTGGCGGCCGCCTCAGGCTATCGCCACTCCTCTGTATCTGGCAGCGGGCCGCACTCTCCTGCACATCCTTTTGCACAGGCGCTGGCTGCATGCAGCCACGATGGCCTGCTGGCCCTCCACACTCGCTATCTGATCCTGATGGAGGTGCTCAGCCATATGTTTCACGGTGTAAACTGATGTTAATTGCGGGGTGCAAGGGGAGCTGTGCAAGGGGATGACGAATCACAAATCACCGGGCGATGGGCCAGTTTGCCAACCAATTTGGTTGGCAGGAGCTGATTGAATCCAAGTAGGTGAATTTATTGCTAGGTACTGGAAGAATGCAACAAGCGGGCAGCTACGGCTGTGCCAGCGGGCACCTTCTGGGGTGGCGCCGGCACCCTACTCATGCTGCAACGCCGGCGCCCTCCAGGTATGGCTCCACCGCGTCTCGCAGGCACGCCAGCACAGCCTCCTGCGCCTGAGCCGTGGGGTGCAGCCCGTCCACAAACTGGTCTTCGGAGGTCGGGTCCAGGCCCTGGCCGCAGTCGAGGTACGCGGCGCCCTGGCGTGCCGCCAGCTCAGCGTACTGCAGATTGGTGTCCCGGACCGCCTGAGGGTCCACGTCGGGCCAGTCGATGGGCAGCAGGCCCAGCACAAGCACCTGCAGCCAGGGAGGGGAGAGTGGGTGCAGGGTGTTGGGATCAGCATCGGCGCATTAAATTTCGAGCAACCAAGAAAAACTATAGGTGGGGCCAGCACGGGGCAGTCGCGGTCGCTGGCGGGAGGCTGGCGGCCACCGGCGGCGGCGCACGGGCCGCTGTCGGGCGCGCGCACACGTCCCGTGCGCAGCCCAAGCGCTGCTGCATGCTGTGGCGCCCCCGGTCAGTGCCACTGCGAGGGATCCAGTGATGCAACCCCCAGGGCGTGCCCCCGTCCCACTTCCCAGGTCACGCCCCTGCCGCCGCCCTCTCCTGCACCCACCCGGGTGTCTGGCCACGCGGCCCGCATCCACCGCACCAGCCACTCCAGCTGCCCCGCGGGCGCCTCCAGGCCTTTGAGCGGCAGCAGGTTGTTGGCGCCGATGAGCAGTGCGGCGGCGCGGGGCGCCGCCGCGGGCCGCTCGCCGCCTTCCAGGATGCGCCACGCCAGCTGCGCCACGCTGGACCCACACATGCCCAGGGCCAGGGCCCGCCAGTCGCCAAACCGGGCCTCAAAGGTGCCGTCCCGCACAAACAGGCGGGTAATACTGTCACCATAGAGCACCAGGTCGAGGGTCACTCCTTCCGCGTCTGCTTCCGCCACCGCCTCTGCCGCCGCCCGCTGCTGCCTGCGCTGCCCGCCGCACTCGTCGTAATCCTGGGGAGGCTGGGAGGCCCAGGGCGGCGGCCCGTCCAGCGGCTCCAGCACCAGCCGGGGCACCGCAGCGGCGGGCTGCTGCGCCGGGGCCGGGACCGGGGCCGGGGTAGAGACCAAGAGCAGCGGCGCCGGCGCGGGTGCCTGCAGCGGGCTGAAGGCGCCAGAGCTGCTGCTGCTGTCTGGCGCTGCCAGAGAGGCCTGGGCGGGGCTGGCGGGCGGGGTGGGAGGGTCTGCCACCGCCACCGCCGCCACTGCCGCCAGCAGGTGCACCGCTGCCACGACAACCAGGGCGGCTGAGCGCCGTCTCATCGATTGCATGATTGCCCCCCTGACTGGCAGATGTGGTGGGGCGGTCGGGTGGTGCACGCAAGGCAACTTGGGCAGCCGGGTTTGGCTTTCCTCGTCTCGCCTCGCCTCGGGGCACTTGTAGCACTCCCAGAGCTGCTGCCGGGCCCCAAGGGTGGGAATGAGCAAAGAAGTGCGAGGTCTGAGGATCTCGCATTCAGGCGCGTTGCTCCAACTTTTCAAGTAGCTGACATGTACCCGTCTTCTCCATATCAGGCATTTAATGCTTGTTTGGTGGATTGCGGTGGCCGCAACCGTATATGGGGGGCCAAAGTTTTGGGTGCCGTGAGCCACATGCCTGCACATGCCGCTGCCGCCAAACACCCTCCTGTTCAACGAGGGCAGGGGGCCATTGAGCGACGGGCCGCCCTTCAAAGAATCTGCTGGCGATGCACGTGCATATTTCTGCTGCATGCACGCTTCAAAGCACAAGGGCGACTGCCGCCGGGCGGGAGCAGCGGCCGAGGGCGCCTGCTGAATCGAGTTTGTGCCCAGGCGGCTCATGTGCTTGTGCAGTGGCGGAGCTTTGTTAGCATCAACTATATCATCGCGGGGTTGGTCAGGTGGCGGCATAGCACGCGGGAGGGGAAGGGGAAGCAGTGGCACTGTGTGCAGGGCGCAGGAGCAGGGGATCCAGCTGGCATGGCGGGAAGCAGCCTCATCACTCCATGCCCCCATTCGTCGGATTCTACGAATACCTAGATAGATGCACAATTAATTCACTGCCCAATTTGGGCCGCAGGGCCTCTCCTGTGAGACTACGACGCGCCGCGTTCCATCTCCTTTCGCCTCTGCGCTGCGCACATGGCTGCAAGAAGTGATCCACCGAATTTGCGCTGTGCAAGTGCGCTGCTGGTCGCCATTGCGATCATCAACATTGCACATGGCGGGTGGGTCTCAGCGGCTAGCCGCTGATCGACTTGCAGGGGACCATCGGAGTCGGGAGGACACGGGGAGCATGTCAGGAGCCGCTGCCAGAGGGGGTCGCACACCGGCGGGGGGGGCGGGGGTCACACCGGCGGGGGCCGCTTGGCGGCGCCGGGCTGCCCGCCCCAACGCCTTCTGTCATTGCACAGCTGTTCAGGCAGGCTCCCCACCTGGCATGCCTTTCCTGCTGCACCCCCGTCGCAGGGCGTGTGTGGAGGGATTCCCGCAGCCAGGTGCGGCCACAGGGAGCGCCCTGGAGGGCGCTGCGCCGCACGGCAGCACTCGCGGCATCGCCGGCCCCAGGGACCGCCGCCGTCTGCTCACCAGGCGCGCTGCAACGGAGCAGGCCCAGGCGCCTGCGGTGGAGGAGGAGGCAGGCGCCGAGCCATGGACGGCCGAGGGACCCGCCGCGCTGACCCGAGCGGTGCGGCGGCCTCCGCGCCCCGCCAGCGTCCCGCAGTCCGCCGCCAACGCCACCACCGCCGGCAGCGCGGCCAGCGGCGTGGCAGCCAGCGGCGCCGGCCCTTCCATCCTGGATGAGCCACTGCCGGACTGGGTGCAGCTGGGGGAGCTTCGGGAGCGGTGGCAGGAGGACCTTGAGGCCAACCAAGCCAAGGTAGCAGAGCTGAATGAGGGACCACCCAGCCGCCTGGACTTTGTGCTGCTGGGCGACTCCATCACGGCCTTCAACCGCAGGTGAGGCAGGCTGCCGGATCGGCCGCCGGTCGGGTCGGCAGGAGAGGGGCTGCCATGGAGCGCCCGCCGGCCGCTGCCGGCTGCTCGCCAGGCGTCCCCACGCCGCCGTTGCTGCGCCTCACCGGCTTCTGCCCAGGCATGCCTGCCCCCTCTTGTTCTTTCTTCCTTGTACAGGCAGGACGACACCTGGCAGAGCCACTTTGGCGACCTGGCGGCGCTGCCCCTGGGCGTCAGCGGCAGCACCGTGGAGATGCTTGCCTGGCGGCTGGCAGTGGGCGGCGAGCGGCCCGAGCCGCCGCCCCGCGTCGCCGCGCTGCTCATCGGCATAAACAATCTGTACAAGGATGTGTCCGACCCGGCTGTGCCGCTTGAGTGGCTGGTGCGGTGGCTGCGGGCCGCGTGGCCATACACCCAGGTGGGGGGAGGAGAGGGAGAGGGCGGCGGCAGGGGCGGCGGGAGAGGGAGAGGACGGCTGCAGGTGGCGGCGAGCGCAGCGCTTGCAGCAAGGCTGGTGAACTCAGCGGGGACTGCTCAGTCCCGCCTTGGTGCTGCAATTGATTGAGCACAGCGCTGGGCCGCTGCCGACACCCAGGCTGCCGTGCTGCTGCGCCGCCTCCCCTGCGCAGCTGGTGGTGCTGGCCCTGCTGCCCACGGACAGGGTGGACGGCGAGCGGGTGGATGCCGCCAACGCAGACTATGCAGCTGTGGCGGAGCGGCAGGGCGTGCCCTTTCTGGAGTGCGGGCTGGGCCTGGATCCAAGAGACGAGTCTTTGTTTAGTGAGTTGTGTAGTGAGCGGCAGAGCGGGTGTGCTAGGCCGTGCCTGCATGCAGCAAACTCGAGACCGCTGGGCACTGCATTCCGCGCTGCGCAACGCCGCGCTGGATCTCAGATCTGCCGCCGGCCAGCGCCCTGGCCTGCCCACGATTGCGGCGCGCCGTGCGCACTTGCGCACGCGTCCACCCACGCAGTCCCACTGCCGCCACCACCACACGACCTCACCCCCGCCCCTCCCTCCCTGCCTGCCCGCCCCACCAGGCGACGGCCTGCACCCAAATGCGGGCGGCCAGGACGTCTTGCTGGGGTGTGTGCGGGCTGGAGTGCAGGCATACCTGTTCCCACCCGACCCTGCCCTCGGGTGAGCAGCGCGCAGCTGAAGCAGCGCGGGAGCGGTGGAAGCTGCAGCGATGCTGCAGCGCAGGCGGCCGGCCAGGCGCATCACCCCCCAGCCACGCCACCGCCTCGCAGCCCTCAGCACGACCCGCCAGCGGCCCCTGAGTTCTCTGAGCGGCGCTCAACAAATTCACCTGACAGAATGGGACACAGGAATGTGCCAGCAGTGCAAATCTGACAGTCAGAACACCACCATCAAACGTTACGCCTGTCCTCAAGCTTTGAACGGCCACAAAACAATCCTGTCTGCCCATGCGCGACCCGATTAATTCCCCCCATTTCTGCACCATTTCTAGAAGTTCTGCATTATTCTTCGTGTTCATTGACACATGCCCTCGGCCCACATTAGGCTTCCAACATCCCGCACAGAAAACACGCCTTGCTCCCTGTTTTCAGCAATTCACCACCACCACTCCCCTTTTGCATGTAACAGCGGCAGCCCCTTCCTCGGCCCAGCGGGAGATGCCGGCGTGCGGCAGTGCATGTCGTGGCTGCCCTCTTAGTCACGTGAGGGACCTGGCGCGGCGCTCGCGCGGCTTGGCGCCGGCGCCCCGGCCCAGCAGGCCCAGCAGCTCCCGCTGCCCTGCCCTGCCCTGCTGCAGTGCCAGCCCTGATCTGCTGCATTGCCCACACTGCTGCCCTCCTCTACCTGTGCCGACATCCATGCAGCGTCACATTTCAGGGGAGACAGGTGTAGCAACACTACGCAACAAGACACGAGGACAGAACGGCAAAGTCAGTGCTCAAGGGGCGGGTGGACAGCGACTGGGTCATGAGAAAAGGACTGAGACGAGACGAGCTAACAGGGAGACAGCCAGCGGCGATGGAGGCCGGCGGCGGCGGCGTTGAAGCGACGACAGCAACAGGGGGCGTACCAATGAGCGCAGCGCTTGTCAAGCAAGAATAATCTCACAACCAAAACTGGGCTCCCGGGGGTGGGGGAGCATGGGCTTGGACAAGGCTAGCAGAGGGCGGGGAAGCGGGCGGGAAAGCGCTGGGCCGGGTACCAGCCAGCAGGGACCAGCCAGCGGAGCAGCGGCAGGCGCCAGCAGCGCTGAAGCGGGGAGGAGCAAGAAATGGAGGCAGGTGGAAAATGGCATGCGCTGGCATATGGGTTGGTACTGGAAAGGGGCAGGTGGTTGGGCATCTGTTGGCAGCAAGATGGGGCAGCGCCTGGCTTCCGGGCAGCTGGCGGTGTGCACGACGACGTGCAAGAGATTCTGTTGAGGGGTATGAGTGGGGTATGAGTGGGGCTGATGCTTTCCTAATCTTTAAAGAAAACGAAAATTCAAGGGGCGATTGGCTCCTGTGCCATGATCAAGGCCCTCCTCGTGCCTCCTCCACGCCAAGCCCTCCTGCCGCCGTCCCTGGCGCAGCCCTGCCTGACCCTCACACTCCGAACGCCGCCGCGACGGCCGCACTGGTGGCACCGGCGTGGCCGTCCTGCCGCGCCGCGGGCGGCTCGGGGCTGCTGGGGTGTAAGGCATCCTCGCTGGCCCCGCTGCTGCTGCGTCCGGGCAGCTGGGAGGCCACCGCCACCGGCGACCCCACACCCTCCTGCCGCTCTGCCGGCGGCGGCAGCGGCGACAGCGGCCCTCCCAGCTTCTGCCCGGCAAACGCGGCCGCCGCCATCGCACCCACCAGGGCGGCGTGCGGGCTG
This sequence comes from Chlorella variabilis, assembly GCF_000147415.1. Lineage (NCBI taxonomy): Eukaryota > Viridiplantae > Chlorophyta > Trebouxiophyceae > Chlorellales > Chlorellaceae > Chlorella > Chlorella variabilis. The sequence goes on from NW_005435060.1 coordinate 298,067, forward strand.
AGGGCCGCAGCGTCGGTGGGCGTGCCCCCAGCTGCCGCCTGCCGCTCCGATTCGTGGAGTGCCAGCAAGGCTGGCATGCCTACCGGCAGCACGGCTGCAGCAGGCGGCGTGCTGTCGCCGGGCCGGCCCGCAGCCAGCGCCGCGAGGGAGAGCGGGGTGGTGGCAGCCCGCGGCGTGCTGCCGGCGGGCAGGGCGCCTGCTGCTGCGCTGCCGGGGCGCCCGATGGGCTGCACAGTCAGGATGGGAGGCAGCACGGGCGCCGGCAGCACCGGCAGCTGCAGCGGGGCGATGATGAGCGCTGGGGCGGGCACCAGGCCGGGCAGGGGCACCGCGGGCTGCGCCGCCTGCTGCGGCTGCGGCTGCCGCGACGGCCGCACGCGTGGGCTGCGGGCCACTGGCAGGCAGCCGTTGGCAGCTGGCGCCGCCTCGCTGCTCGGCAGAAGCGGCCCGGCTGCGCTGCCAGGCAGGCTGCTGCTGCTGGCGCCCTGAGCCCCGGGCCAGCCGGAGGCTGCCGCCGCCGCCTCTGCTGCCACAAACAGCGCCCCGGCGGTGCCGCGCGCCAGCGGCGGCGCAGGCGAGCCAGGGACGGCGGCCGCAGGCGCCGCGCCGCCGCCGCCCAGGCTCTCGCTGCTGCCGCTGCCGCCGCCGCCGCTGCCGCCATTGACAACCGCGGCCGCGGTCGCAGGCACGGCCACGGCCGCCGCGGTGGGGGTGCCGCCGCCGCCGCCGCCGCCTCCGCTGGTGGTCAGCACCAGGCCCGGCTGCAGCTTCATCAGCTGCTCAGGCCAGTCCTCTGGCAGGTATACGGGCATGCGGTCTGCTCCCCCCATGCCTTTGGGGCAGATCTCCCGCATTACTGCAGGGGGGCGGGGAGGGCGGCAGGGCCATGCAGGGCGGGGGAGGCAGGTGAGGCGACGCCTGGGAGCGGGGTGGAGGGCCGGGTGGGGAGGAGGCCGCGCGCGGAAGGAAGGAGCTCCGCAGCGCGGCGCGGCGCGGCACAGCACAGCGCGGCACAGCACGGCGCAGCAGGGTGCAGCAGGGAGCGGACAGCGCAGCAGATTGCAGCACAGCGCAGCACAGCGCAGCACAGCGCACCCAGCGGGCCCGTCATGCCCAGCGGCGGGAAGTTGCACTTGGCGGCGCCGCCCTTGATCTGGCGCTTGCGAAGGTCGTACACCACCGCCGCCTCCTCCGCCGTGTCAAAGGTGCCCAGCCACCTGCGGGGCGAGAG
>NW_005435060.1:299623-327464 GCF_000147415.1 Chlorella variabilis
CCGCCGCGGGGCGTGCCGTTGGCTCGCGGCGTGCGGCTGCCACCGCGCGGCGTGCCGCCTGCGCCGCGCGGAGTGCCGCCGCCGCGGGAGCGAGGCGTGTCACCAGCCTCCCACTCTGCTATTGCCGCAGCGGCCGCGGCTGCAGCGAACGAGGCAGACGCCGCGGCGGCCGCCGCTCGCTGGGACGGCACGCCGCCGCCGGTGGCACCGCCGCGTGCGGTCGCGATGCGCGGCGGCGGCGGGGGCAGCAGCGCGGCCGCCGCCGCCGCCACGGCCGCCCTGTCCGCCTCCGCATGCTCCGCTGCCGCGGCCGCTAGCGCAGCCTTCCCTGCCGCCGCCGCCGCTGCTGCAGCAGCGGAGGCCGCGCCGCTGGCTGCCGCCGCTGCGCCCGCGGTGGCTGTGTCTGCCGTGGCTGCCTCTGGTGCTGAGCTCAGGGCCAGCAGCATCTCAGCATCAGACTGGGTGAGGCTGGCCATCCGCGAGGGAGGCCTCACTTCAGCAGAGCCTGCCGGGCGGTGCTGTGAATGCTGGGAGGAGGCGCAAGAGGTGGCGGCGGCGGCGCCGCCGCCCCCCGCGACGCTAGCGGCGGCGCTGGGAGGCGCAGAGGCGCCCTCGGCCGCCGCCGCCGCCGCCGCTGCCAGCTGCTGCTGCTGCTCCTGCTTCAACGCCGCGGCCGCGGGCGGCAGCGGCGGGCGGTGCGTCTGCTGCGTAGGCTGCTGTGCGGCGAGCGCCGCCGCTGGGCCCGCGCCAGAGCCTGCTGGCAGCGGTGGGGAGGGCGAGGGCGAGGGGCCCGCTGCTGCCGCCTCCTGGCTGGCTGCCGCCGCGGGCGTCTGCTTGCTGCTGGCCGCGGCGGCGGCGGGTGCCGGCTGTGGCTGGTGGGGCGTGGGCACGCCGGCTGCTGCTGCTGCCGCCGCCGAGGCACCAGGCAGCGGCTCTGCTTTGACTCCGTTCAGGCAGGGCCCAGCTGGGGCTGCTGCTGCTGCCTCGGGTGCAGGCCCGGCATCAGCAGGCCTGCGAGGCCAGGCAAAGGGTGACGACGGCGCAGGCGTGGCGTCGTCTGCCGCCGCGCCGCCGCGCCGCCGCTTGGCGCTGCGCGGCTGGCAGCTGCTGCCGTCCTGCTGTGCCTGGTCGCTGCCCTGCTGGTCCTGCTGTGGCTGCTGGTGGCGGGCATCGTGTGTGGGCGGGTGCGCCGCCGTCCCGTTTCCCTGGGCGGTTGGCGCCAGCGTAGGTGCCGCGCCGCGCTGCCGCCGCCGCCAGCTGTGCTCCTCGCCCACGCCTGCTGCGCCCGCGTCGCCTGCCTGCACAGGCGCTGCCTCCGCGGCGTGCTGCTGCTGGGGCACGGCTGGCTCGAGTGCCGCGCCAGAGGGCCCAGGGCCGCGAGCGCCGGGCGACCTGTCAGCCGCCATGCACGCCGCCGGCTGCTGTCCCTAGCGCCTCCCGCGCTGCGGCGTTCCGCGTCCCGACACCGTCCAGAGGTAGAGGTCTGTAAAAATGGCCAGACGGGGGTCAGGCAGGGCTGGAAGGGGGCGGCCCAGGAGCGTGTGCACAGGCGGCGGCGCGGGGTGTTGCAGTGCGCGGGCGCCTGCAATGGCGCTCACCGTGCGGGCTCGACCAATGTGCTTGATTTCAGGGGCTTGGGCCGGCGGTGCAGCCTCCTGCTCGCCAGGTTTTGTACTAAGCCGCAACCCGAGCCGATGGTGCCCGGCCGCTGCCAACACACTGTCGGCCGGCGATGGCTTCCATGTACGAAGGTGCTAGGACGGGCGGTGGAGCGCGGGTCATCCGCCGCCATGCGCTGCCCCTGCTGCGCTGTATCGCCCCCGAATGCCCGCTTTGAATGATGCATATAGCCCTTTTCGCATGCCACTGCCATTCGGTATGACAATGGACCCGTCAGCAGCCCCCATCCCCAACATGCAGGGTTCCTTCAAATCTTTGCACTGCACTGGCGTGCCCGACCAGGATTCTGGTGGCAGCTGCTGCATTGCTGTGCTGAATGTGCTCGACCTCTATCATCAGCCCCAACTCAGCAGGCGCCTGTCACCGCCTGTGTCCTCGCCCAGCAGCGCTCGTCCGCAGGGCCGGCGGCGGCTCTCTCAACTCTCATCATGCTACACAGGTCAAAATGGCAGACATATTGTCAGACAGGGTGGGGTAGTCGTTGGGTTGGAGGCACGCTACGAAGCAGGCTTGAGTGGGGGAGGGCAAGGAGGTACAGGCAGGCGAGTGGCGGTACAAGCGAGTGTCCGTCTCAACTCGAAGCTTGGTATGAAAAACGTAAACACACATGGATGGATGCAAGGAGTGGGGAGGACCAGTCAGTGCATTGGGTCTTGTTGGGTGTGAGTTCGTTGCGGGGATCGCACATGGAGGGTGCAGCGCTGCACACCAGCCATCACAGCACGGGAGGGGTGGGGGTCGCTGCGGCCCGCCGCGCCGCGGCAGCGGGCCCCCCGCCCTGCCGCAGCGGGAGGCAGGCTGGCGGCGCCGCTCAGACGACCTTGTCGTCGCCGTCCATGACTTGGTCCACCTCATCCACCACCTCCTCCACCTCCTTGGGCGGCTCGGGCAGGCCGGCACCAGCACCGGCACCAGCACCAGCACCAGCACCAGCACCAGCACCAGCACCAGCACCAGCACCAGCGCCAGCGCCAGCGCCAGCGCCAGCACCGGGCTTGTCATCCGTGTCGGGCGTGCCGTCGTCAAAGTCGCTGGCCAGGTTGGCGGCAACCTCGGTCAGGACGGTGTTCACATCCTCGTCGGTCACCTCAAACATGCCCTGCGGGGGAGCGGCGGCGCAGGTTCGGCGCAGGGCCAGGGCAGGCCAGCACTATTGACAGGAGGGCGGCGGCGGAGGGCTGCCGCCCGGGCTGTGGTGGCTGCCGCCGGCGGGGCTGTCCATGCTGGGAAACCAAGGTGAAGGAAGTAAGAACAAGGCGGGGACAAGACAGCCAGCTCACTGTGGCCAGATAGCCCAGGTCCACTGGCGCCCCCCCTGCTAGCCGGTTCTGCACCGAAAACATGATGCTGCCCTCCCCCGTCATCATGCCATACAGCTCCAGATGGCCGTCGAAGCTGGCGCCCTGCAGTCAGCAGGCCGGGGCCGGGGGCGGGCGCGGGTCGGGGCGGCGCCACACGGCACGGCACAGACGGGCACGGCGCTGCCGCACCACACCACACCCGCCCTTGCGCCGCCACCACCCCCGCAGCTGCCACCCGCATGACTGGAGCCACCATGCCCAGCCCCCATCCCCGCCTCCATCCTCGCGCCGGGCCCGCTGCTGCCCCAGGTCTGCACTTGCGGGTGAGTGCCTAGCGCAGCGGGCGGCTGCCTCAACCCGTGCTACCCACCTCGATCGTCACGCCTTGCTTGCTGGGGTCCAAATTGTCAGACAGGTACACAAAGCCATCGATGGCTGAGGCCCCGATCACCTGCAGTGCACAGGGTGTGTGTGGTATGGCGTGCAAGGATGGCTGGGCGGGGTGGGCGCTGCCCGGCGGCACAGGGCAGCGGCGGCGGCAAAGTCTGTGCTTCAAACATGTTCTTGCTGAAACCAGACTGTAAGCCCACACAAGCAAGCAAGCAAGCAAGCAAGGGGCCGCCAGCCCTGGCTACCTTGCCATCCTCCTTGAAGACCACAGCACCGGCCCAGAAGTCTGCAGGGATATCGATGTGTATGTGTGTGTGTGTGTGCGCGCAGGGCCATGTGGCGCGCAGGGGAGGGGCAGCCAGGGAGGGGGCGGACCACGCAGCTGGGACCAGGCGGCGCCGCCGGGGGCGGCCCAGGTGTGCAGGTGCCGGCGGCGGCACAGCAGGCACAGCAGGCACAGCAGGCACAGCAGCGCGGCTCACGGGTGGTTGCATCTGCTCCGTAGATGACGACCTGCACGGCAGAGCAGGGTGGAAAGCAAGGTGGAAAGCAAGGCGGATTGGACTCAGCACAAAGATTTAGGATCGGACCCCTCTGGCTGTTCGAAGGACGAGGGCACCGAGGCCGGGCCCCGCTCAGCCCGGCAGCGGCACTGCAGTGCCTCGTGCCGCCCGAGCCGCCGCCAGCGCCTTCCGTCGCTCGCCTGCAGGGTGCGCTTCTTGGGGGCTGCGGCCCCGGCGTCGCCACGGTTGGGCACGAGCTCACGGAGGCTGGACAAGTCCTGGGCCTGGGCAAAGGCCTGCAAGGGGGCAGGGGCAGGCTGCTTTGCTATGCGTGGGACATGCGTGTGGGACGTGCCTGTGGAGGGGAGCTGCACGGGCGGCGGTGGTGGTGCTGCCGACGTGGCAAGGCCTGTGCTTTGCTTCGGGAGAGGTGGGGTGGGGGGGGTGAAGGCGTGGCTGCGCTGCCGCGCGCGTGCGTGTGCGGCTCGCTGGGACTGGAGCTCTAGCGCCACCCGGCCTCAAGGCATGAGCAGCTTGCCTTCTGGCTGTCGACCTTCTGGGTTTCCTTGTACTGCTTGGCCATGAGCAGAGCGGCCAGCTCGGATGAAAAGATCTTCTCGCTGCTGTCCTGCAGGCAGCGCGGGCACAGGGAGGAAGCAAGCGAGGCGGTGGCGCCGGGGGCGGGGGCTGCACCTTGAGGAGGCCTCACACCCGCGGCCGGCAGCGTCGACTCGCGCTGCACCCCCGTCGCTTTGGTGCCATAACAAGGCTCAGCTCAGCCCCGCAGGCAGATCATGGGTGGGGGGACAGGGGAGGTGCCAGGCGCTTTTGCCCGCCCACCATGCATGCCCGGCATGCCCGACATGAAGGTCACCCCCACCTCCCTGGCGCACCTTGATCTGCCAGACGCCCAGAATGGAGTCAGCCTGCGTCTGTGAGATGTCGGCGGCCAGCAGCTGCCGCCTGGCGTGCAGCACGGTGTTGCGCCCCGCCAGGCATGCCGGCACCAGTGCCAGGGCCAGGAAGAGGACGATCGGCTTCATAGCGCAGTCGTGGCTGGGGTTTGGGGCACCGGTCGTGGTCAGCTGAGCAGGGAGGCCGCACGCTCTGGGAGTTGTTCACACCCTCACAGATGCACCTTGTTCGGGACGATTTGAGGGCGAATGCGGGCACCGACACTCTCTGCACAGAAAACAGCCCGAACAAGGTGACCGCCGGGGTCCGAGAAGATGTGTGCGGTTTCTGGAGTTAGTACCGCTCTACATATGCTTGTTATAGTGTACACGACTAATCGGGACGCAGGGAGGCCCGGATTTCGGCGATCCGGGAGCGATGCTGAGCTGGCAGGCCTGCCGGGCTGGGTATCCGCAGAAATTCAGCTTTGCGCGCGACCCACGAACAAAGTCTCAGTAGCACTTGCGGCGAGACATACCCACAATCACAGGTGGGCCAGGCTGAGCTTAACCTCGAGCTCCCAACCTCGAGCGTCTCCCCCAGGCACGCCCTTGGGCTTGTGTCTGGGGCCTGTTTCAATCGTTCAGCGGGTGGTGTGTGATTGGTGGCCCTGGCTTATCAAATCCCTCGGTGCGCCGCCCACTGTGGCCTTGCAGCCGCCGCCGCTCGACTGCTGCTCTTCCCCGCCGGCGCCGAAGGTGGGTCAACAGGCCAGCCTCCGCCCAACCCCAAGATGTCTTACGAGCTGGCCAAGAAGTTTGGGCCCCTGCACGGCCCGTATGGTGCGTATCTCAGTCGCCGCCGCCCTGCCAGGGCGGCGCAGTGCCCGACCCGGGTCCGCCTCCGGCCGCTGCCGTCAGTGCCGCCAGCGGCTCCCAGCGCCCCTGCCCTTCCACCCCTTCACCCTCCAATCCAGTGCCCGCCAACTGCGATGCTGAGGGCTTCCTGGAGGCAGAGAAGGCTGGCTTGAAACACGTGGCTGTGCGCAGCAGCGGGCGCGACAACAGCTACCGCCCTGCATCTGCTGATGTGGCGCCACGCGCGGGTGGCTGGGCCCCCCCGCCCGCCGGCAGACAGTGAGATGCACAGGCTAGTGGGCGCTGGCGTTCTGTGTTACCGGCAACTGACAATGTTTGGTAGATGTGAGCCAAAGGTAGGCATTTGTGAAGCAATCACGGCGAGAAAGGAAGGAGGGTGCTGTGAAATCGGAAGGGCATCTGGCAACTGTGCTGCAAAAAGTATCTCAGGTCACGTAGAGAGCGGCCTGTAGCTAATGTAATTGAAGAAAGATTCCTGTGAATAAGGCGTTTGGGTGGCGGCGGGCGGCCACCAGGCGGCGCCGCCGCAAGGACACTGCCGCCACCAAAACAATAAAAGCTGCCTGCCTCTGGCTAAATATCTGTCTGCTGCTGGAGTCCTATTCGTCTGTCACTTGAGTTGAAGGTTTGGGTTCACGTGACGGCTGCAGCCACAGCCACAGGGGCCCCGCTAGGCCGGCGCCGCGGCCGCCACGGCGGCGCTGCCGGCGTGGCCGCCACAGGCGGCGCCGCCGGGTGCGGCGAGCGAGGCGGCGTAGCGTCTGGCGGCCGCCAGCAGGCGCTGCGCGGCGGCGCAGCGCCCGCCGCCCGCCAGCATCAGCACCGCCGGGCGCAGCAGCTGGGCGTGGAACAGCAGCGAGTGGCAGCACTCGCCGTCTTGCTCCGCCAGCTGCGCCACGATGGCGGCCGCAGCGGCCTGCAGGCGGCGCCGGTGCGCCGCCTCAACGGCCTCGCCCCGCACTGGCGAGCCCAGGCTCGCCTCTGCCTCTGCTTCCGCCGCCGCCGCCGCCTCGTGCACAACCTCAAACGCGCGGGGCAGCGCATGGTCTGTCAGCGCCTGCCGCACGCCCTCCCGCTTCACAGGCACCGCCGCCACCGCAGCCAGCATGTCTGCGGCCTGCGCCTGCTGCTCCAGGGGCTGCTCGGGGCAGCCCACAAAGGCGGCCAACGCCTCCACCGCCGCAGGCGTCGCCAGCTCGGCGGCGACGTCGGCCTGCAGCGCCACCGTCGCGCCCAGCAGCGCCAGCGCCGCGCCGTGCTGCTGCTGCTGCTGTGCCGTGCCATCGGCTGCGCAGGGTGGGGGCGGCAGGCGGCGGGCTGGGTGAGGCGGGGAGCCGACAGCGCATGCGTGCGTGCGTGCGTATTTGCATGCGTGCTGCGGCACCCAGCCCAGCCCCACCCCTGCCCTCCTGGCCTGCAGCCGTGCGCCACAATCCCCCAACAGCCGCAGGCGCGCCCCAGCCCCTGCCGTGCGCCACCAGCTATATAAGGCAGCGCCCCCTGCCCACCTGACTGCAGCACCTCCACCAGCGCCTCCACGCCGCCGCTCCACACCAGCTTGCGCAGGTTGGAGGGGTCGTGGCGGCAAAAGGCCTGCGCGCAGGCGAGGCGCCGCGGGCGGCTTGGTGAAACCAGCGGCCGTCAGCACACGCCCGCCTCTGCTGCCAGCCTGCCCGCCTCCTTCAAACACAGCGGCCCGCCTCCCTCGGCACACACACTGTCACAGGCGCCGCTGCCAGCATCCCAGCCAGTAGCGTGTCTAGCCCCGCCCCCACCCCCGGGGCCGCCCGCCGGCGCACCTGCAGCGCGGAGAGGGCGGCGGCGCGGGCGCGCGGCGTGGGCGCCGACCCCAGCGTCTTGCACAGCATGCGGACCACCTTGCCGTGGCACAGCGCGGCCTGCGGGGCGGAGGGGCAGGGCGCTGCGTGTGTGAGGGCATGCCTACCGCCTGGGTGCTGTGCGGTGCTGCCGCACTGCGCTGTGCTGTGCTGCGCTGTGCTGTGCTGTGCTGTGTGTCAGCTTAGACAAAGGCAGCAGGGCAGGAGAGCGGCAGCAACCGACAGATGCTCAGAACAGCTACCGGCCCCGGCGCGTGCCTGTCCGAAGGCCCACACACACCGACACGCTTCGCTCCGCCCGCCCACCTGCACCGCCTCGCTGCGGCTGCCTGCCAGCAGCTCCAGGAAGCGGCCCGCCGAGGCCTGGCCGTCCAGGATACTGCGGTACATCAGCTGGATGACCTTGGCGGTACCGCCGGGCGCAGACAGGATCTCAGCCCTGCGCTCAAGCGGGAGGGGTATGCGGCGGCGGCACCGCGAGTCGGGGCGCAGCAGTGGTGCGGCAGCCAGCCGCAGAGCAGGCCGAGCAGGACGCAGCAGGCTGCGCACACCCTGCAGGCAGGGTAGGACAGCCTACACCCTGCCCAACCCCGACCCGCTCTCGCCGCCGAAGCCGCCGCCGCCGGCGGTGGGCGGCCCTGCCCCGTCCCCGCCACGTCTCCCCTCCTCCCTGCCCCCAAACCGCATCCAGGCGCAGCCAGGTTGTTGCTGCCGGGCCAGGACCAGCTGGCCGGGCCAGGACCACATGACCCAGCCAGGCGGAGGGCGGGCCCCACCTGACGCTGTCGTCTGCCGCCAGGTCTGTGAGAATGCGGGTGCACACGTCCCTCAGGCCGCGGTCCAGGCTGTCCAGCATGATGAGCAGCATGTGCACGCCGCCGGCGGCCGCGACGGAGGCCTCCACGGGCCTCCCGCAGTGGCGGCAGTACGCGTGCAGCTTCCGGGCAGCCAGCACCTGCTCGTCGGTGCGCCCCGACAGAAGCTGGCTGAGCAAAGAGGGCACCGCGTGCACCGCATCCTCTGTTGAGGCGGGCGCAAAGAGACAGGCGTCTGCGGCGGAGCTAAAGGAGGCGGTGGTGCCAGAGGCGAGGGACAGGGCGTCGTCGGACGGCGGCGTGGCAGAGCCGCTGCGCGCGCTGCGCGGGCGCCCGGCGCCGCTGGCGGGCACGACGTCTGGCGTGCGCGGGCTGGCGCGGGCCGCCGACGGCGGGGTGCCGGCTGCCGCGGCGGCGACGCCGGGCAGCGAGCCGGCGCTAGAGGCAGGCGAGGCGTGGCCCAGGCGCGCGAGCCTGCCACCAGCCTTGCCCACTGCAGGCGGCGGCGTCTGGTAGGGTGGCGCGTGCCGCGACGCCATTGCGGCCGCTTGGCGGGGAGTCAGGCTGCAGCGCAGACGGAGAGACAGCCAGTGGCGGGGTAATGGGCGGCGGCGACGCGGGGGCGAGAAGCGGCGGTGGGCAGCAGGCCGCACTCGCGCCGGCCTGCAGCGCCCCTTTGTGGCTCTATCCGCGGCGTCCCCAACCTACAATCGGGCGGTGTTGGAGAGGCTGTGCTTGCCTGCAAAATGCTGGATCTGGGGCGAATGCGTCTCCAACCCCACGCGCGTTGCTGCTCCCTCCGTTATTTCAAACCAGTAATTCGCCAAGAAGCGCCGCGGCCCGTTATCTCGTGTGCCTGACCCCGCGGCACACCATATGGCGAAGTGCGGGGCTTGCAGCAGGCGCGGCAGGTTGAGCAACGTTCTGACACGCTGTGTGAATTGTGCAGGGGGGCAGAAAGCCCTGCATTTGCCTTGCGCCCAAAGAGCGCAGCACGGCTCCGCACGGCTCCGCCTTTGAATGCTTGGCAGCGCCTTCCTGCGCAGTAGTGCACCATTTCTGCGGCTATCCCGCTCGTTGTGCTCATGTATCACTCCGGGGGCGGCAGGGAACCCCACCTCCTGCAGATGCAGGCAGGCACCGTGCTGTCTCCCCAGCGTCTGCATCGTCATTTCCCCTCCCTTCGTCGCCCCAAGACCGCCCTTCTTGGAGCCCTGATTGGTGTTTCCCTGCTCTGGCGCCTGCTTTACCATAGCGGCTGGAGCGCGGCAGTTCAGCGCGCGGAGGGCTCATGGGACACACAGCGGCGCAGCGTGCTAGACACAGGTGCGTGTGAGCTGCCGTGCAGCCTCCTGGGACTGCGCTGGGCCGCCCGCCGGGCGACCCCCGAGGGGGTGGCCGCCAGCGCCGCTCCGCCCCCGTCGCCTGTGTTCAAGCCTTCCAGCATGGGCTTTCTGTGCGCACAGGAAGGGCCCTGATCCGAACATGACGGCCAGCGGGTGGCGCATGTGCCGCTGTGTGCATTGGTGCTGCAGGATCTGGCTGGGATGCGGCGGTCGGCATGTCGCTCCAGGACATGGTGGATGCCAGGCAATGCCCCGTGCGCAGGCCGGGGCACGCGGTGGACAGCGTGGCCATCATCCACATCCCCAAGACAGCAGGTGTGGCAGCCCGCCGCTGGGATGACAGGACTGGCGGCAGCGGGCTTGGCGCTTGCTGGGCCAGAGTGCGAGGGCCTGCCCCAGCCGGGCCTGAGGAGCTCCGCTCGGAAGCGGTTGCAGATGCTGGATCCTGGCAGCTGACGCAGGCGGCAGCACGCCTCCCCTGCGCGGCTGCCCCCCTCCGCTGCCATCGACGCTCTGCGCTGCCTGCCTGTGCCATGCGCTGCTGCAGGCACCTTCTTGCACGTCGCCCTCCATGCCTTGCTGCCGCAAGCAGGGAGCGGGCGGTGGTGCACGTGGGGGGACGAGGGCACCGGGCGAGACCTGCCGCCCGTCTTCTCCAATTGCGGCGGCGGCGACCCGGGCCCCGACCACCAAAAGCTGTTTGAGGCCACGCGGATGGCGTTCACACACAACTGCAGCGGCTTTGCGGCCCACCAGGACGTGGCCTACTTTGACGCGGTGGGCGTGGACTACTCGCGCACGCTCACCCTGACGGCGCTGCGGCACCCCGTGGACCGCGTCATCAGCGCATACTTCTACTCGCTGAGGGTGGATGCCCCCTTCCTGGAGGGCTACAAGCCGCAGAACGACACCGACTTTACGGGCCTGATGCGGTTTGTGGAGGAAAACCCCATCGACTCCAACAACCTCATGACGCAGCACCTGGGCGGCTCGCGGCACTGCAACTGGCCGGGCATCGCCCCGGCGCCGCCGCGGGAGCAGCGGCTGGAGGCTGCCAAGCGCAACCTGGCCCGCATCTGCGTCATCATCCTGTCGGTGAGCCCAGCTGCACACACCCCGCGCAGCGCAGCTGCTGGCCGCTGGGCTGGATGGCGGCGGCGGGCTGCTGGGGCAGCTGCCAGCAGGCTGCTGGCTGTTGCCGCAGTGGCAGCTGTAGGTTTTTTTTCTGGCGGGAGGCAGGCTGAGCAGCAGCCAACCTCTGGAATGTGTGCTGACTGGGACGCCCCCACATCACCATTGCCATCCTCCACTGCTCGCCTCACCCCTGCGTTTGCCCTCGTGTGCTGCCCCGCCTGCAGGAATTCATGGATGAGTCGCTGGTGCGGCTGGCCAAGGCGGGCGGCTGGGCGAGCCGGCGGGTGCTGAAGCTGGCGCAGGACCTGGAGGCCGGCAACACCGGCTCCAAAGTGAACGCCACCCCCAAGCCCAAGATCCCGGTGGAGGTGCGGCTGGCGATAGAGCGCAACAACCGGGAGGACATGCGGCTGTACGAGTATGCGGTACAGCTCTTCCTGCGCCGCTCCCTCACCGCAGACGCGCGGTGAGCCGGCCCGGGCGCATGCGCGCGGCCCCCTACTTTTGACTTTTCACTTGAGTTGCCATTTCATTTTTCTAGTACTTATTCAGCACTTGCGCTCCCTGCTCTCCCTTGAACTTTACAAGCCGACGGCTAGCGCCACGGGTGCCGCCAGCGGTCGGCGCGCGCGGGTCTTTCTGGGGCTGTGCAGCTTGCAGCATCCCGACCTGACGCAGGCCGATGTAAATGTGGTGGTTGGTCACATTGCAAGAACAAGCATGCCACACACATGTTCCTAGGAATGCAGGGCTGACACGTCTGCGCGGTGGGGCTGCCAGCCTGGATTGGTCCTGTGCCTTGTAACAGCTCTGCCCTATTCAATTGTGCTTCGCACCTCCCCACATGCGGCTCATCTCAAGCAGCCCGCCCGCAGCGCCCCCCACGGGCAGGCGGGCTCGCTCCCGCCTTCGGGCGGCCCTCTCTGGGGGTGCAGCGCTGGCCATAGTTGCATTGTTATCACCAGCAGCACGCCCAGACCCAATACCAGGAGAGGAACCACCGGTGGCCGCTGTTCAAACTCGAAGTGAGCGCTGGGGCCGGTGAGCTGCATTACCGGGCTTGCGTTGAGCTTGTGCAGGCTTGCAGTGGCAGATTCGCACCGCAGTGGCAGTGGCAGTGGCCGCGTGACACATGTTGCCGCCAGCGCTTGCCGACCATGTTGCCGCCCGCCTGCTCGCCAGAGTGCCCGTCTTGCCCCACCATCGACCCCTTTCGCTTGCATGCTGGCCCGCCTGTCCTCCAGGATCGAGCCTGGAGTCTGGATTGCAGCACACCATGCATCACGCAGCAGACAGCAGGCAGTGCCCCTCCCTTAGTGACGGCCAGGCCGTCGGCAGCGCCGCCTTTGTCCACATCCCCAAAACAGCAGGTGCGCGGGGCGCCACAGCGCTGTGCGGGCCAAGGCAGCAGCAAGCACAGCCAGTGCATGCTGAGCGTTGGGTCTGCAGCGGTGATGCAGTGTGGACCAGTCAGGGCCAAGGAGGCGAGCAGTCTCCCAGGCATGTGGTGCTGCCGCGACCGCCGACCGTCCCTGGCTCCATGCGCCACGTGCTGCGCGCCGCAGGCACCTTTGTGCACGACGCCCTCAAGGCGCTGTTGCCTGCCGGCGGGGGCGGGCGGTGGTGCACGTGGGGAGGGGAGGACGCGGCAGACCTGCCGCCCGTCTTTGCCAATTGCGGCGGCGGCGACCCGGGCCCCCAGCAGCAGCAGCTGTTCGAGGCCACGCGGCGGGCGTTTGGGGCCACGTGCCACGGCCTGACCTCCCACCAGGACGTGGCCTACTTTGACGCGGTGGGCGTGGACTACTCGCGCACGCTCACCCTGACGGCGCTGCGGCACCCCGTCGACCGCGTGCTCTCTGGCTACTTCTATTCGCTCAAAGTGGGGGCCCCCTTCCTGGCCGGCTACAAGCCGCAGAACGAGACAGACTTTTCCGGCCTGATGCGGTTTGTGCAGGACAACCCCATCGACTCCAACAACCTCATGATGCAGCACCTGGGCGGCGCGCGGCACTGCAACTGGCCGGGCATCGCCCCGGTGCCGCCGCCGGAGCAGTGGCTGCAGGCTGCCAAGCGCAACCTGGGCCGCATCTGCATCATCATGCTGTCGGTGGGTGCCCCAGTCTGTGGACGCAGCCCTGGGTCTTGCGCATGCTGCATTCCTGCCCTCCCCCGGTCTTGCACCTGCTGCATCAGGGGGCTGCTCCCGCCCCTCGAGGTGTCCGCACCTGTGGCTGGCTGGCTGTCTCGGCACGGCCGGTGTTCAGTCGCGGCACCAGCCTGGCTGCCGCTGTCGCTGCCTGCACACGCCTGCCGCCGTTGCAGCCTCTTCACCCTTCCCTGCTCCCTTGCCCTGCCTGCGGCCTGCAGGAGTTTATGGAGGAGTCGCTGGTGCAGCTGGCGCAGGCGGCGGGCTGGCCCAGCGCCCGCGTGCTGGATGTCGCGGCGCAGCTGGAAGCGGCCTCGGCATCTGCCACCGGGCTGGCGCGCTCCAACGCCACCCCCAAGCCCAAGGTGCCGGCAGAGGTGCGGCGCGTCGTTGCGCGGCACAACCGGCAGGACATGCAGCTGTACGAGTATGCGGTGCAGTTCTTCCTGCGCCGCTCGCTGGTACCGTGACGGGCAACCCGTCCTCGAGACCGCCAGTTTTGCATGCACCGCAGTTTTCCGGTACCTCCCCTGCATACTTTCATTCATGCCATCGAAACCATTGATCAGCTGCTGACAAGGAGAGGGCAGCATGCGGCAATGTGGTGAGAGCGCGTGCCTGAACTCGCTCCTGCGCTGTGCCAGCCGCCGCCACAGCACGCTCCGCAGATGAGCCCAGACGAGCCCATTTAGCTTTCAATATTCTACCTGTCGATGCTGCTGTGCGCGCAGCGATGACAGCACAGAGAGGCCCGCGAGAGGCTCCCGAGTTGCCCCTTGGTGCGCGCCCAGCCGCCCCGCAGTGCTGCTGCATTGCATTCAGACGCGCGAGTCAGTCAGCTAAGGCTTGAGCCGCAGGGCGGCCGCTGCTGCCGCAACCAACCCGGCGCCGCCATTCCCCGCCATCGCCGCCCGCGCCTGCAGGCGACGACCTGCTTGCCCTCGTGCTCGCCCGGCTGCCGCCATCTGGGCTGGCGGCAGCTCAAGAAGTATGCCGGCGCTGGGCCTCCGTGGTTGATTCACACGCCTTGTGGCGCCGCCACGCCGAGGAGGCTCAGCAGGATCTGGCCGGCGCGGCGGCGCAGCAGGCGAGGCGGCGGCAGGCGCAGCAGCAGCCCGCGTCACCGGCGCCTGCGCCGGCGGCGGCAGCAAGTCCTCCCAGCCCTCCACCAGCCGTCCCCTGGAAGCAGCAATACCTGGAGGCTCGGGTGGGTGCTGCAGCGAAGCAGGGATTGGGTGCTGCGACAGCCGTGCCGCGCCGCCAGACGACATGCACCAGCCTGGCTGCTCCCAGCGGCTGTTGCCTGCCTGCCTGACCCCGCCCGCCGCCTCTGCTCCGCCCGCCCCCTCCTCCTATGCCGGCGCTGCAGTGGGCGCACGTGCTCGGCGCCCCACGCTCTCCGCTGTATGTGCCCACCGTGCGCCTCGAGCGGGGCGTTCACACCGGCGCCGTCACCTGCTGCTCCGCGCTCGGGCCCCGCTGGCTGGCCTCTGCCTCCGCCGACGGCACGGTGTGCCTGTGGGATGTGTCAGAAGGGACGCCGCGGGCCTGCGGCCGAGCGCAGCACCCCTCGCCGGTGCTCTACGTGCGCCTGCTGTCCCCAGGCACCGCGGTCAGCGCCTGCGCAGGCGCGGCCTACGTGTGGCGCCTCGAGGTCGGCGGGGGCGGTGATGCCGCGACGGCGGCGGCGGCAGCGGAGTGCGCCAGCACCAGCGCCGCTGCTGGCAGCGCCAGCACCGCCGCTGGCCGCGGCGCTGCGGAAAGGGGCTGCAGCACCGCGTTCCGCCTCGTGCGGCGCATCCCTCTGGAGGCGGCAGGCAGCGGCGGCGGGCCCCGCATCCTGTGCGCGGCTGCCTGGGAGATGAGCCTGGCGGCGGGCTGCTGTGAGTAGTGGTGCCGCACCTGAAGGGAGCCGGTGCTGTTGCTGGTGCTGCGCCTGCGGGTGCCTCCCTGCTGATCAGTACATGCCGTGCGCAGACAGCCCCACCTGCCGCCGCAGCCGCCTGCACCGTGCCACGCACTCCCTCCTCTGCCTGCCTCCACCTGCCTGCCTGCCTGTCTGCCTGCGCAACTGGCTCGGCTGCAGCCGACGGCTCCGTCCGCCTGTTTGACCTCTTCAGCGGCAGCTGCACCATGCTGCTGCGCCCGCACCAGGGCGGCGTCACCGCCCTGTACCATGCGCGGTACCGAGAGCTGGACCTACTGGTCAGGTGCATGCCGTGCTGCGCTGCGCTGTGCTGTGCTGTGCCGTGCTGTGCCATGCTGCGCTGCGCTGTGCTGTGTGGTGGCGTGCTGTGCTATGCTGTTTTGTCAGATGCCGCTCTGCTGCGCTCGAGCGTGGGAGAGACGGGGCAGGTACCGTGATTGGCGTGCCAAAACGGCTCTCAAGAGTTCCCTTACTTGTGCCACAGCCGGCGTGCGGCTCCCCACTGCTGCTGCAATGCCCCTGCGTGCGTGCAGCGCCGGCGGCGGCAGCCGGCTGCTCGTCTGCAACGCCGATAGCACCCTGGAGCTAGCTGAGGCTTCCCTGCCGCACCGCAATACCGGTGAGCTGCACGCGGCCTGCCTGCCCGTGCTGGCCGCCCGGTGCACGGCGGGCGCTGCGTTTGCTGCAACCCTTCAGGCTGTGTTGTCCCGCCGCGTGCGCCTGCGCCCTTGTGCCAGCCAGCCAACCACCCCGGCGTGTGCGCCTGTTGTGCCTGTGCCCTGCAGCGGTGCGCTCGCTCCATTTGGACCCGGCCTCTGGGCGGCTGCTGGCCGCCTGCCAGGGCCCTCACCACGCCCACCCCGTCACCTTCTGCTTCACAGCGGGGCGCCAGCTCAGCGCCCTGCCGACGCCCGCCCGCAGGCTGAGCATGGTGCGCGGGTGCAGCACGCCTGTGCGGCAGCGGCGGAGGTGGCCTGAACGGGGTCGGGACTGTTTGCCGCAGCGCTGCCTGCATCCCCGCCTCACGACACCCCGCCGTGGCAGCCGTGCCAGGCAGACAGGCAGGCAGACAGGCAGACAGACACACGCGCACACTTTTTGCCGTCGTCCACACCCGCCCCTGCTGCCATCTGCGCTTGGATCCCCCGCAGGCCGCCAACGCCAGGCTGCCGCAGCTGCCAGGGTTCCAGCCCATCCTGGCAGGCCCCGCGCTGGCCGTCCCGCGCTACGGCAGCCCGTGCTTCCTATTGGGGGACGCGCAGGGCAGCATGCGCTGCTGCAACGCAGAGGTGGGCCTGCTGAGTGTGCGGCGCGGCGGTGGCGGGATGTGCATGCGGGCATGCGGGAGTTGCGGGGCGGGCCAGCCGTTCCTATGGTGCCCCAGTCGCACGCACGCAGGTGCGCACCTCCCAAGCGCCCTGCCGTGGTGTTTACTTGCTCTTTTGTTCACTGCAAGTGTCTCGTGTTGGCTGTGTGTGCATGGTGCAGACTGGAGCGGTGGTGCACAGATACCAGCCTCTTCAGCAGCGGGCGGTCGGCCGCGGCGCAAAGCGCGCCCCCGGCGCGGGGCTCGCCGCGCCGCAGGCCCCCCGCGTGCCCTGCACCTGCCTCTGCGCCGACGGCCTGCCCGTTGCGGCGGGGATGGGGGACGGCACCCTGCTGTTCTACAGCTGGCGGCGCAAGGGCGGCCCCTCGGACGGCTCACCGGAAGACTGCCCAGTCCCCTTGGGAGACTCCTCCCAGGAGCGGAGGTGGGTGGTTGCATGCATGGAGTGCGCTTTGTCCTTGCACAAATCCTGAAGAGCCGGGCCCACGCGGCTCATTCACACACTGGCTGCCTGCAGGGGGCGGGCGGCCGCGTCTGCGGCGGGCCAGGGGGCGGCAGCGCGGGCGCAAGCGGCGGCCCCGCCTCGGGGCCCCGCCTGCTAGCGCGCCACACACACACAGAATTCTTTCGCCCCTGGCGCTGCCTAGGGGACGCTGCTGCAGCGTCCCAGGTGTCACTCTAAAATTACAGCAGGCGAGTTGTAGAGTTGGAGTTGCAGAGTTGTGAAGCCATGTGCACTGACGTGTGCGGGGCAGGCGCATGCGGGTGTGCTGCCCGCCAAGGGCTCGAGCGGCAGCGCCGCCGACAGTTCAGTCCTGGTCTGTGTGTGGGGGGGGAGGGAGACCTGTTGGGGGGCTGGAGCGAGGCAGAGCCAGGGGGGAAAGGGGCAGAGGGGCAAGCGGGAGCAACGAGGGTGCGGCACAGCAGGCAGAGGCGGGCAGCGAGGGGCACGTGGCAATGCGGGGAGCGCAAAGAATAGTCATTGGATGGAGAGGGGAGAGCAGAGGGAGCGGCGCCAGCTGCGGCGGCGCCGCCGCGCCGCGGGCACGTGCCAAAACGTGCGCCGCCCGGTGGGGGCAGCGCATTGGCAGCAGCGCGCGGGCGCGGGCGGCGCAGCAGGGGCCAGCCAGCAGCAGCACAACAACGGCAGCTGCAAAACTGAGGCGCGCGGTCGGCGGCGCCGGCATGGGACGAGGCGGAAAGGGAGGGAAAGAATGGGGGCGTTGGGAAGGGAGCAACGACGGTGCCGCAGCAAGGGACCAGACAAGTGAGATGTGAGGGCTGCGCCGTGCTCTGTGCGCTGCCGCGGGTGGAGAGCTCAGATGCCGCCGCTGAACCCCCCCAGGTTGAGCCCCCTCAGCATCATCAGCAGCTCCTGGCCGCTGCAGGGGAGGAGAGGCAGGCGCGGCAGGGGCAGCAGGTCAGGCGGTGAGCAGGGCATGCAGGCTGGCAGGTTGCAGGCATGCAATGCAGGCAGTCTGCAGGCAGGCAGGCAAGCTGCAGGCCAGGCAGCAGGCCAGGCAGGCAGGCGGGCAGCCCCGCCCCACCTGATCACTTGCCCCTGCCCCGCGCCGTCCTCCTCCTCCTCCCCCGGTGGCGGGGCGCCCGGGCGCGGCCGCGGCCCGCCCAGGTCCCCCACATGCTCCTCCAGCATCCTCCGCAGCAGGCAGTCTGGGCCTGTGCTGAACTCCACCCAGGGGTCTGCACGCACATATGGCAGGAAGGGGTGGGGGCGGGGGTGGGAGCGGTGTGCTTGTGTGGATGGTGCATGGTGCATGTGGGATAGTGGTGCATGTGGATTGCATGGCGGTGGTGGCAGCGGGGAGGGTGGTGGGGTGCGGGGCGGCATGCGAGGCGGCTGGGCGAGCGGCGCGCGGAGCGGGGGGGCACAGGAGGGAGGGGCACGCGGCTGGCGTGGCGGCGGCACGCGACAGGTGCGATAGGCATGCAGAGCGCAGGCAGGCAGACCCGAACAACACGAGAGCCCCAAACCCAAAACACACACACACAAACACAACCCAGACGGCCGCCCCAGACGGCCGCGCACCTGCGGTGGCCAGCTGCGCTTGCAGCAGCACCTCCCAGGGCTCCTCCTCCTCTGGCAGGTCTGCCACGGCATGGGAGGCCACCTTGGCAAGGCTGGGCTGGGAGGGGGTGCGGCGCAGGCCGCGCGCCCCTGGCGGCGGCGCCAGGGGGTTGGGCTCCGCCAGCGGGTCGCCGCCCAGCTGGCCGGCCGGCGCGTCGGCCGCCGGCCCTGGCTGCCGCGCCGGCCCCGCCTCGCCCGTACCCCCTCCCGCCGCCTCCCCGCCACCCTGCTCCTGCTCCTGCTCCTGCCGCTGCTGCTGCTGCTCCTGCTCCTGCTCCTGCTGCTGTTGCTGCTGGTCCGGCTGTTGCGCCACGCCCTCGCCCGCCGTCCCATTTTCGGCCGCCGCCGCGTCGGCGGCCGCGGCCGCGGCATCGGCGGCGTCTGCGGCGGCGGCCTCTGCGGCGCCGCCGTCCCCGCCCAGCGCCTCTCCCGTGGCTGCCTGGTGCAGCATGCGGCCGATGGCCAGCGCAAAGCCCGCGTTGGCGGCGCGCTTGCCCACCGTGGGCGCCGCCGCCGCCGCCGCCGCTATGGCCACCGCCTCGACCGCCAGATTGAGCGAGCCGCCGCGGTCGTGGCTGGCGGCGCCGGCGGCAGCCGCCACGGGCGCCGAGCCCAGCAGCTGCTGCCACAGGCCCACGTGTCCCACCGCCTTGCTCAGCGACAGGCGCAGGCAGCGCGCCACGGCGCCGTGCACGGCAGAGCAGTTGGGATGGTCCACGGCGATGGCGGCGCAGCGGCGCAGCAGACCCGAGGCGGCCACCCGCTGGGCAATGGAAGCGCACTCGCCACGCAGCAGCTGCGCCAGAAGCTCCGCCACCGCGGCGCGGTGGGTCCCCACTGCGGGCTGCAGAGGGCAGCCGGGCGGGCGGGGGCGGGGGGAGAGGCAGGGAGTGGCAGGTGGTCAGGCATACGTGGAGGGCGAGCGGGCGGGGGCAGGGGCAGGGGAGCGGCAGGTGGCTGGGTAGGCGTGCGTGTGCGCGTGGAGGGAAGGGGAGGCAGGACAAGCGCGAGACGCTGCCGAGGTGCAGCGATGTGAGGCACATCCATACACGAGCCCGCCCCGCCGCCGCTAGCCTCCCCCGCTGCCAAGGGGCTGGTCTCACCACGGGGACGGTCTTGGAGTAGGGGGTGAGGATGGGCGGCGGCACCAGATCCAGCACGCTGCGGCAATTAAAGCGGGCACAGCGTGCGGCGCCACCTCAGCGCCACCTCGGCACGCCAGCACAAGGGGCAGGGGCTGGGCTCACCGGCCGGGCGCTGAAACCGGCGCGCCCGCGCGCCACAGCGCGGCACACCACAGCGTGCACAGCGCGGAACAGCGCGGAACAGCAGGCGGGACGCATCGCAGCAGGCGCAGCAGGCGCAGCGCGGCGCACCCCGCACCTGTGCAGCACGTGCAGCTTGCGCAGGGCCCACTGCGTGAAGGTTTTGAGCTCTCCCACCTCTGTGCTGGCTAGCATGGGCAGCTGCAGCGCAGCAGGGGCACAGCAGGGGCGCAGGTCGGCGTGAGCAGGCGCAGCGTGGCGCAGCGTGGCGCGGCGTGGCGCCCTCGGCACCGTCTGGCGCAACTCTAGCCCTCTCGGCGAGCCAGGACAAGACACGCAGGAAGGAAGCAGGCACGACTGGGCGACCCCGCCGCCGCCGCTGTGTACTTTGTTGTAAAGGAAATGGAAGTAAGTTTTAAGGAAACAGAAAGGCAAGCTTTGCCACAGGCTCACCGCGCAGTTGTCCATCTCGTGCTCCACCTGCTCCGCAATCGCGCGCAGCGGCTCGGAGACGGCGGGGATGTCGGGGCGCGGCGCATCCAAGCATTGCTCCAGCTGCAGCAGGCGGGCGGGGCGAGGCGGGGGAGGAGGAGGAGGCTCTGGTGGTGCTGCTGCCTCTCCACATGGCGGCGGGTGCTCGTGCATGCTGCTGCGTGGCGCGAAGGGTGCTTGAATGCTCGGGCGGCGCGCTGGGGCTCTGCCTCGGCGCACAAAGCGCGGCCCCGGCAGGCGCACAAGCAGGCGGCCAGAGAGGCGGGGCACGGCAGGCAGGCCGGGGGAGCAGGTCCTACCTGGTCCCACAGGATCCGCGCCAGCTCAGCCGCCGACAGCCCGCCCAGGTGCTCCTCCCCTGCCCCGCCAGCCTGGTGCGGGCTGCCCTGCTGGTGCGCCTCCTCCGCCTCCTCCGCCTCATCATTCCCAACCTGCACAGACGCGCGACACGCGGCGGCGGGCTGGGCAGCATGCCACGCCCACAGCCTCCGCCGCAGCTCCAACAAACTGAATGTTGACGGGTGCCGTGTGGGGCCGGCCCCACACGGCAGCCAGCAGGCGTAGACAGGCGGCCTGCGCCCCGGCCTGCCATGGGCAACGCTTCCGGAGCCGACAGGCGCCGAGCCGAGGCGGCCGCTCTCAGCCCTTCCTTCACGCAGCCCTCGGCCCTCCCACCTGAAAGTACTTGCTAATCACAGGGTTGCTCTTGACGGTGTCTGCTAAGCTTCCGCCGCCGCCGCTGCCGTTGGCGTGCTGCTGCTGCTGCAGCTGCTGCTGCTGCTGCTGCTGCTGCTGGCCGGCGGCGGGCGCCTGGGGCTTGCTGCCCGCTGCGGCCGCCTGCTGCTGGGGCGGCGGCTGGCTGGGGCCCAGCGCCACCCGCAGCGTCTTGCGCTGCTGCTGGAGCTCCTCCTGCGCAAGAGCGTGGCAGGCAGGGAAGACGCGGAGAGGCAGGCAGGCTTCAGCCGCCAAGCGGTGCAGCGGCGCGGCGCCAGGCGCGTGGGCACAGCCACTCGACGAGCACCAGACCCGCCTCAGCCGGCCATCCACGGCGGGTCGACGAGCGGCTGTTCCCTGCCAGCCCGCGCCAGCACACCCACCAGGGCCAAAGTCCCTCCCTCCTGTATCTGGAGATTGTCCCGGAGGTCCAAATCAATCAGGTCTGGCGCCCGCCCATCCGCCAGCGCCGCCGCCAACGCCTTGGCGCCTGCAACAGGCGGGCACGGCAGCGGGACGGCGGCGCCGTCGGCCCCGGCCAGCCAGCATGGAGGGGTGCAGCAGGCTTGGCAGGCCTGCCAGTCGCGGAGCTCCAAGGCCGAGGCCCGCGCGTGGGCAGAAAGATCCCAGCTGTGGCGCAGGCAGCTGCAGCGCTCCCTCAGCCCTGCCCTGTCCTGGGCTGTCCTTGGCCGTCTGTCCTTTCTTCCTTCGGCACCCAACGTGCCAGCACCCACCTTCGTCGGTTAGCTGATTGGCCGACAGGTCAAGTGAGATGCAGATGGTGTTGGCCTGTAGCGCCTCGCACAGCTGCATTGGGTGGGTGGGGCGGGAGGGAGGGAGGCACGATGCGGCAGGGCATGACAAGGGGCTCGGCGTCGAGCATTCATATGTGCAAAGGGAGTACACACCGCAGCGCAATAACCCCTCGGCAGTGTGCCTGTCCTCCCTCCCCTCTGGGTGTCTTGACAGGGCATCCAAGCGTGCCGGCTGGGGCAGCAGCGCGCCAGCCGGGCTCAACCTCGGGTGTTGTGCAGCGGCGCACGCCGCACCTTCTTCATCTTTCCGTCCGCCAGGTGGCACCCGCTCAGCTTGACCCACATGCCGTCCTCGCTGTTGTGTGACAGCACCTCCACAGCCTCCTGCAGGCAGAGGCAAGCAGCAGGCGGGTGAGTGAGCAGCAGGCGGGCGGGCGGGCGAAGCAGCAGGCCGGCAGGCGAGCTAGTGGCGGCGGCCAGTGGCGCAGGCACACGTGCCACCAAGCGGGGCGCGGGCGGTTCAGTGCATACAGCCGCGCCGCCCGCAGCAACGCGCAGGACCGTTGCATGCGGCTGGCGCCGTGCCTGCAGCCGTCGCTCGCCCTCCTTGCGCGCTGCTGGGTCCACGGCGGGCTGTGCTGCGGCGCCGCCGCCGCCGCCCGCCGCGCCGCCGCCCTTCTTCTTTTTCTGCGTTGGGTTGAGGGAGCCATCTCCCCGCCCGTCAATTGTGCCGCCCCCCAGGGCGCGGGCTGGCTCGCACGGCAACCTGCTGCAGGAACGCAGGATTGCCAGCCTGCACCCCAACCCTCCCCCACCGCATTCCTCCGTGGGACGCCGCCATCGCACCTTCTTCTTCTTCCGCTTCTTTGTGCCGCCCTCCAGCGAGTCGGAGGGGTCGCTGCCACCGCTCGAGCTGCTCTCCAGTTCCTCCTCGTCGCTGTGCTCCGCCTCCTCCTCCTCCTCTACCGCTGCTGCATGCTGCACCGCCGGCTCCACCGCCATCGCTGCAGGGGCCCCACTCAATGTCGAGCCCCTGCCAATGGCTCGGCGCGGCACCTCTGGCCTCAAAACCACCGAGCGGGAGCTGTATGTTTCGTGAATTGAACGGAGCGGCCATGTTGCGGGCGCCATGCTGTGCTGAGCCCAGCGGGAGCGGCAGCCGCCGCTGCCTCACCAAGCCCAGCTTGCATCCACTGCTCTACTACAAATGCTGGCGACGCTGTGAAACCCGTCTTGCAACAGGCATCGTGCCGCCACAAGTCTCAAGAGCTTCCTTGGGCGCACTGCCGACTGCCGGCTGGGCGGGGAGGGAAGGCGGACGGCGGCGCTTGCATGTGCCTGGCCCTCTCGCTGTTCTGTTTGTCAGTGCTGTGTGCCCGCGCTTCGCCATGCACCACAAAGAGCTGGGGGGCGCTAGAAGTTACACATCTGAAGAATCAGATGACAAGGAGACTATTGGGGAGGTCAGACATTGGGGAGTGCAGCGGGTGTGGCGCTGCGGGCAGCAGGCGCAGCGGACGCTGGGCAGCAGACGACCGAGCGAGCTCAGCGCTTACGACGAAAGCGGGGCTGGGTGCTCAGGCCATGATTTCCTTGCTTAGCATGGGGTTCAGGGAAAGACTGAAGGGCTCTGGCATGTCGGGCGCCGCCCCGTCTGATAGCGCCGGCAACGAATGCGCACGGGTGGCTGCCATGGCCCAGCTGCGGCAGGCAGTTTCAACAAAAGGTGTTGGGGAGCGTACTGGGAGGGTGGGTAGCTGGAGTGTATGTGTATGGAGCGCATATGGTGGATTAGCTCGGAGAGCAGGAGTACAGTTCATGAGCGGTAGGCTGCCGGTAGACCGTCAGGTGTTGTGCGACACGTTGTTGGAACAAGAGAAGTGGGTAGTGGCCAGGAGTTGAAAAAGGAAGACTATAAAAGAGAGGCTGCAAGAGCTTTGCAAAGAAGAGGGGGCAGAAACCAGGGAAAGGTCCTGAGGCTGTGCACTGCATTGGCAATTGCTGCAGGCGGCCTGCCGTCTGCAGCTTGGGGCAGTGCACCGCAAGTGCAGAGGCGGCGGCGGATGCTGGAGGGGGCATTGCCAGTGCATCTGGGGGCACCTGAAACAGCAGAGAAGGGGCAGGCAAGGGGCGGAGAGGCATGGAACCGAACGGATAGCTGGCTGGCTAGCTACGGAGCAACTGGCCAGTCGGTGGGCCACGTGAGGAAGGGAGCCTGCTGCTGCTCGTGAGGTGCGCAGAAGAGCGGCAGGGCGAGTGCGGTGGAGGGGCTCTCCAAGGTGGGCTCAGCGGGCAGCCCACACAGGTCCAGGCTGCTCATCTCTGACACCCCTGAGCTCAGCGGGAGGGAGCTCAGCGGGCCTGCCAGCGGCAGCAGGCCGGCAAAGGCGTCCGGGCAGGCACCCGCGTGCAGAGCCCACGCCGCCTCCACCGTGGCCGCCGGCGAGCCGAGGCGGGGGCTTCCGGCGGCGCGGCGCGGCAGCGGCAGCTGCAGCGGCACAGCGGCGCCAGCCGGCGGCGCCGGCGGCGGCTCCAGGGGCAGCAGCGGCGGCTGCCACAGCACGGCATCCCCGGCGGTTGCCACGTGGGCGTGGAGAGCTGCAGGGCAACGGGTGGATGCGGTGGGGCCGCAGAGCGGTACCGCAGGTGTGAGCGGCAAAGCCGCAGCGCTGCGGCCTGCCCCGCACGGCTAGCCAGCCGCCGCACATGCACAGATGCGCGTGCAGGCGCGCATGCGCAGCCGCCCGGCGGGCCGCTGCTGCGCTTGGGCCAGCGGCGCGCCATGACCCAGGGGCGTGTCAAGGCATAGGGAGGTGGGGAGGGAGCCCTCTCACCCGTGAACAGCTCCAGCTGTGGGCAGTGGGCGCTCCCAAAGTGCAGGCTGAAGCCGGCGGGGCCGGCGGACCAGGCGGGGGCCTTGGTGTGGGAGTTAAACAGCAGGCTGGGCAGCAGCTCGGCGGGCGCCTCGTGCCAGCCCACCAACGCGCCGGCTGCAGGGGAGGGCAGGGAGGGCGGCGGTGTTGGCCCCGGGTGGGCAGAGGGCAGCATGGGGCAAATCGTGCATTTCGCACGCCTGGACCTCTGCCCCAGCGGCAGGGCCGGCGGTGGCGAGCAGCACGCGGCATGCCGGCCTCACCCACCTGCGGCAAAGACGGTCAGGCGCACGGCGACGCGCGGCGGCGGCGGCACGACGGCCGCAGCGCCAGCGCCCGCCGGCCGCGAGCCTGCAGAGCAGCCTGCGGCATCAGGCAGCGGCGCCACCGCCTCCAGCAGGCAGGCCACCGTGTGAAGCATGGTGGGTGGATCGTCCGGGAGCTGAAGCTGCACGCGCGGCAGCAGGCCCAGCACCACCCTGCACACACACAAGTGAGGGCAGGGGGCAGGTGGGGGGTGGTCGCTGGCTGGCTAGCACGCATGGGCGGCTGTTGGTGGCGGGGTGGCAGAGGAGGTGCAGCAGCGGGGAGGCACCCTGATTCCTGAGAAATCTAGGCTGCAGAGGACAGGCTCAGCCACCCAACCCAGCTCACCGCTGCAAGGGCTGCGGGGTGGCGCCCTGCGCGCGGGACGCGCAGCGCAGCACGAGCGCCGCCTGGGCTGGGCAGCCCGCCACCTCTTCCAGCGCCCGGCGCTGCAGCCGCGCCAGGCTCGGCCCCTCGCCGCCGCTGCCGTGCACGTGCCCAGCAACTGGGCGAGCTGGCGGCTGCGCGGCAGGGTTTGGGCGGCAGGCGGGCTGCATGGTGCCAGCGGGTGGGGGGCACACGGAGCATGCGCAGCAGGTGTGAGAGCAAGGCATGGGAGGGACTCAAAACATCACGTGGTCCCAACCCCTTCCCCAGCAAGCCGAAGCCCAGCTCAGCGCAGCTCTCACCAGCTGCTGCGCCAGCTGCGGGGTGGGCGGGCTGTCGGGCTGCCACCACCGCGGCTCGCCCGCCGGCGACGCCCCCGCCTGCTGGGCTGCATAAGCCGCCAGCGTCGTGCTGGGCTTGGAGGCAGCACCGGGCGCGCTGCCCTTGCCCCTGCCTGCGGCTGCCTGCTTGGCCTGCTTGGCGCGCAGCCGCGCCAGCGCGCCTTCGTTGGTCAGCCCCGCCGCCTTGCGCTTGAGGCGGTAGCTCTTGCAGTGGCACGAGTTGCAGAGGCGGGAGCCGCTAGAGGGCACGCTGCGGAAGCTGGAGCTGGTGTGGGTGCCGCACACGCTGCAGCCGGTGGCCTGCGGGCAGCAGGTGGGGCGGCCAATGCAGGCAGTGGCCGGGTGGGGGAGGCGGTGGCCACGGCGGCGACGGCGGAGGAGAAGGCTAGGGCTTCGCCCCGCCCAGCCTGGGCGCGCAGCTCCCAGTGATTCCGCCTTGGGATCGGCAAGGGCGCTGCCCGCTTGGCTCGCATCACCGCTTCGCCCTCCCCCGCCCCAGCTCCCCCCCATCTGGATGGAACCGCGTGCGCGGCCCGAACTCACGTCAAACACCTGGCGCTCCACTACGGAGGCGTTTACAGCCTGCTGCGCCTCGAGCGAGGCCTCCATCGTTGCAGGTGAGGAAGCCCTCCGTCACAAACCGTCCAGGTGCACGTCCCGCGCCACCGCACGGATTGAATCGAGTGCAAATCCCGCAAAAAACGGGAGGCGAGAAAAATCACCTGGAGGAGGGCATCTGGCGGGGGCCTCCGGTGGGGACCCACTCTACCCTCCGGACCATGGGACACATGAGCATATGCCACCCAGAGAGCCCCAGGCATCGCAGCAAGAGAGCAAACTCCAGTGCGGTGTGGTAGCTGTCGGTGCATCTGTGCCAGGGGCACCCTCCTGTGTGGCCGCTCCGCTAGGTGGCGGCACACCACCCGCTGCATGAGCCGCTGCCTCAGCAGCATGCATCAAGCCAAGCAGGCGAACCCGGTGCCAACTCTGCCAGAGCAGGTATATCTGATGGTTACAAATGCCCCTGAAGAGTCCGCGGGCCAGGTAGGGCAGCCACAGACACACGCATGGCAGGGGGAAACAGACTGGTTGCCAACGGCACTTTGACGTCCAAGCTCTCAGATCTCCATCTCGCTGGCGCCTCTCTCTGTCTTCAAGCTGCTCCGTCCACTGCTCCTCCTTTGCTGCCCCGGCCAGCAGCCGCCTCACTGCAGCTACCATACTGCTGCTGCTGCTGCCCAGTGCTGGCCCACTCAGCGCAGCACCCCGTCGCGAGTGACGGCGTGGTAGGCCCGAGCCAGCGCCGCGGATGCAGCCTCGGTGTCCACCTGGCACGCCTCCGCCAGCAGCAGAAGGCGCCTCCGCGTGCGCTCCTGCGGCGGGCCCAATGCGCAGCAGACGTGACCGGCACGGTGAGACAGCAGGCAGGCAGGCAGGCTGCGGCGGCCAGCCAGCGGCGCGCCGTTGAGCGGGGTGCGGGCAGGCACCCAGCGCTCACCACCGCCTCTGGAGGCAGGCGCCTGTCAAACTGCATCTTGCCGTGGGCAGCATCGTCGCCGATCTTTCCAGCTGCTGGCAGAGCACAGACACCGGGCCCAGCATCGCAGCGGAAACTAAAAGCTTCATGGCATGCGGGGCCGTTTGTTGAAGGGCCGCGGCAAGGGGGAGACCGGGGCGCGGCGGCACGGAGCAGCGAGCTGGCAGCTTTGCTCGCGACAGGCGCTTTGCAGCTGCAGGCCGGCGCGGCACAGCAGGAGGTCTGCAGGCTCACCAGATTCTGTGCTGCAGGGGCCCGCGCCGCCGCCAGGGTGCCTGGCCTGCACCGCCTTCATCACAACCGAACACATCTTGAGCTCCACTCTGCCGCCGGAGGGGCTGCTGCCGCCACCGCCGCCAGCGCCGCCGCCGCCGGCCCTGGCCACGTCACCGCCGCTGCTGCTGCCCTGCTCCCCAGCAGCCTGCTGCTGCCCCTGCTGCGGCGGGGGTGCCGGGTCCTCTCCGCCGGCACAGGTGGCAGAGGGGTGGAGGCCAGGGGTGTCAAAGGGCAGGAAGCCGTCCGCCAGCGTGCCAAAGGCGAAGGCGACGGGGCGGATGCGGGGTGGCAGGCGCCACATCGCCACGATTTCGTCAAAGCTCTCTGCGCGGGTGGTGATGTGTGTAGTGTGTGCGTGTGTGGCGGTGTGGGGGCCTCTCCGGCGTGGATAAACAAGTGCCTGCTTCAAGCTGGGAAACAAGTGCCTGCCGGAAGTTGCAGCCCTCCCCACCCACCCACCGAGGTTGCTGTGCATGAAGCGGGGCCGCGGTGCGCGGCGCTCGGGCAGCACTCCCTTCCATCGCCGCTCCCAGGCAGCCGCCAAATACTCCGNCTGCTCCTCGGGGTAGCATGTGCGCACAGAAGCGTCAAGAGCAAGGCGCTGGCACAGCACAGCAGAGCGCAGTG
>NW_005435060.1:327514-357578 GCF_000147415.1 Chlorella variabilis
CCCACCCCACCAAAGCCCAGTTTTGGGGAGCAGGAAACCAGTTGTCCCCGACCCACCCAGAGGGGTTCCCCCCCCCCCCCCCCCCCCACACACACACACCACCACCACCACACACACACAGCGAGCTGTGCACGGGCAGGTGCTGCTGCAGGCGGCCGTACCATATCCTCGTAGCTTCCGCTGTCCATCCTCCAGGTGGAGAAGAGGTCGAAGCAGAGGGCGCCGCGCGCCCGCACTGCCGCAGACAGCGCCGCCCACTGGTCTGCAGGACGGAGGGTAGGTCACAGCGGCATGCACATTGCTGGGTGCAACAGAGTGCTGGGAGGAGCAAGGCAGCCGGGCAGGGCTGGCTTGCCCAGCGGAGGGGGCGGTCGTGCACGGCGAGGGCGCAGCATGTGTGCAGGCACCGGCGTGGCCAGGGAAGCCGTATGGAAGTTGGCGGGCACCTGGGTACTGCTCTTGCATGTCCCGCCGAAACTCCTCGGGGAGGCGCGCCGCCAGGGCGGCGCCAACAAAGCCCCGGGTTCCTGCAGAGGAGCAGCGCGCCGCAGGGAGCTGCGTGGAGATAACTGGTGCTGGGGGCTCAGGGCAGGAGCAGTGGCCAACACAGCCTCCGAGCAGCGGTTGTGGCACGAAAGCCAGCACGGCTGGCTGGTGTACAAGGATGAGCTCCCTGGGAGAGGATGCTAGCAGGGCGCCGGTCTGCTCCCTTACCAAATGTGTCAGCAAGGGCGGTGGCCTGGTGCACGCCGCCCCCTGCCGCCAGCAGCAGGAGGTGGGCCAGCAGGGAGCAGATCTGCGTGGGGCTACCGCCAGCGGTGGCGGCACCGGTCTCGCCCCCTCTGCTGCCGCTCCTGCCGCCGCCGCCTGCGTCGTCGCCTTTGCTGGAGCAATTGGGGTGAAGGTCATCGAAGCAGCCCAGAAGCTGGTCAGTCACCATCATCACCTGAACCACAGCACAGCACAGCATAGCACAGCACGATAAAGCTCAGCGTACACGGCTCGAGGCAGCATACTGAGGCAGGAAGGGAGGTTGTGTTGCCGTGGCTGGGTGGCTGATAAGGCAGAGAGTGCCCACGCTGGGTGCTGCACAGCAGGTGGCAGCTTCCAGTGGTGCAGAAGCAGCGGGGCACCCAAGCAGGCCTCCCGCGCACCTCGTGCGCTAGCGTGCCCACCAGCCTCAGGTCAGTATTCCCCTGCCCCTGCTGCTGCTCCCGCTGATCCTGGTGCTGCCACTGTTGTTGCTGCTGCTCCTGCTGCTGCTGGCACTGCTGCAGCTGCCGCTGCTCCCGCAGCAGCCGCTCCAGCACCACCACCGCCAGCACAGAAGAGGTGCCCGCATAGCCGGGCAGGTGGTGAATGCAGTACCTGCAGGACAAGTAGTACACCGTGCAAAGCAGCGGTACAGCCACCGACATCAGGCAGCCGCTGCAGTGACCGAGGGCCCCAGCAATCACGGCTTCCTTCTGCGCAGCGTGCTGCTGCATGGCCGCGGCCAGAAGCGTCCTGCAGCTCCCCTGCCAGCTCACCAGTTCTGCAGCAGGAGGTAGCGCCGGCTGCTGCTGCGCCGCCCCGCAAACAGCATCATCGCCGGCGGCTGGCCGCCGGCGCCGCAGCTGTCGTCGCTGGCCGCCTGTGCTGCCTGCGCGGCTGCCTCCTCAGCCAGCCGCTGCACCCCTGCCGCCAGCTTCGCGAGAGAGTTGGCAAGCAGCTCGGTGGATGAGAGGCGCACGCCGTGCTGCCGCACCAGGCGCCGCACCTGCGGGGGTGCAAAGCAGCCACACGTGTGCTGCGGACTCCAAACACCTTAGCGGGCTGACCCGGGCGCGGCCCCCTCAGGCATGCTGCCGTCGCCTCGAGGAGGAAAGAAGAAGGTAGGCGCGGCAGCATGCAAACACGACCATCTCTGGCATGCAGGGCCTCTGGTGGCACCGGCCCTGGGGCGCGGCCTGGGTCCCACCTGCGCCGCCAGCGTCGCCGCCTGCACCAGCTGCGTCAGCGTGGTCTCCGCATGGGAGGCGGCCTCGATCGGGCCTGCGATCCGCCGGCGGTGGCGAAAGCCAGCAACGGGAGGAAAGAAAATGTGGTCAGCCACAGGACATTGCAGTGGGCTGGCTGCTCGCTGCCCCTGCTCACAACACTCCTGCAGCCCTCCAAGCTGCTGGTGAGGCATCCTCATGTACCGCTCCCCAGCTGCCCGAAAGTACCGCTCCCCAGCAGGCCCAGAAGCTCCCTCCCGGCAGCGCACCATGGCTGAAGGCCACCAGCTCTCCGCCCAGCTCCTGCCAGCTCACCGGCGCCACGCCGTGCTGCCCGCCTCGAGCCAGCATCGCCTGCTGGCGGGTGGCAGGAAGGGGGCGGCGGCTGTTGGAGGCCAGGGTAGCCTGGTGCGGTGCAGTCCTGGCACCAGCTGCCTTGCCGGCGCCTGCGACGGCAGGCGGTAGAGCCGCGGCCCAGCCCGGCAGGATACTCTACAGGCAGCAGTGCAGCGCGTTCCCCGCGCTCGCCTCTGAGCACTGGAAGCCGGCGAAGCGGGTGTTGAGGGCTTGCACCACGGGCGGTGGGTAGGGCGGCACGCCCAGCCGCTGCGAGCAGGCCTGCTGGAACAGCTGCCAAAGCTCTGGATCCTGCAGGCACACAACAGGTCCCTTCGCCAAGCCCAGCTGCCCATTGGCTGCGGCATGAAGGGGCGCAGCAGTGCACAGCCGCGCTGGCGGAGCAACCCCCCTGGAGCATACACAGGAAGGGTGTAAGCGGCCCTCGGCGGCTGGCCGCCGCACCTCGCGCCGGATGGCGGCCAGCGGTACGGGCGTCCTGCGTACCGCCAGTTCAAAGTCTGCCACCACGCCTGGCATGTACCGCGCATACAGCCTGCGCACACATACAATCAGTGCGTCAGGAGCAGCGCCCGCAGGCAGGGGGGCCGCCTGCTGGCCTCGCATGGCATGAACGAGGTGCCTCATCACCACCCTCACTTGTGCATACGCGGCTTATAAGCATCGTTGACCAGATAGGCACCCAGCGCCTCGGCAGGAAGCGCCAGGATGGCGGCGGTAATCGGGTCACGCACAAATGCAGCCAGGTCGTCTGTGGGTTGCGGCGAGGCGCAAGGCGGGGGTGTGGCGGCGGAGCAAGACTGGGCGACAGCAAACACGCTTCGGGAGCTCACCCATCGTGGCCTGCGTGCACCCCGCGATCTGTGCGTAGCGCAGAGCGCGCAGGAGCAGCTGGTCGGGCGGCACGGGCTCATCTTCGAGCAACAGCGGCGCCATTTGCGCAACTGGCGCCCAGATGAACGATCAACGTGCTGCGCAAGTGCTCAGGAATGATGAACTCTCGAAACAAGAGAGCTGGCCCGGCGCGCCCATCTCTGCTGTGTGCTGTGCTCTGGGCTGAAGCCGGCTGCCTCATGCTCGTCTGTGCTCCATCACGAGACGCACCATTGCACTGGCGATCAATACCGCCTCCTGCTGCCAGGCCCCCGCACACACTCTCAGCAACCCCTGAACCGCCCCGCCCAGCACAGGGCAGCTTGGCGGGCCGCCAGCGACCAGGTACAGGCGCAGTGCGCTCGGTGCACCACGCAGCCACGCTGACGCGCCCAGTTAACGCAGAAGGGCTTGGTGCGATGGGCGCCCTTGGCGGTGACTTCCTCGAGGGCTTCTTCAAGAGCTGGGGCGTGATCCTGGCGTCGGAAATCGGCGACAAGACGTTCTTCATCGCCGCCATCCTTGCCATGAGGCACTCCCGCAAGCTGGTGGGTGGCTGGGGAGCGGTAGGAGCAGCAGGGAGTGTCGAGGATTGGCGCAAGAGGCGGAGGGGCAATCTGGGGGAGTCGCCAGCAAGCCCTGCCGCCGCCGCCGCCAAGCACTGCTGCCGCTCTTATCTCGCCGCGTGCGGCCTCTTCCCTTCTCCCACGCAGGTGTTTGCGGGCGCGATAGGCGCCCTGGCGGCCATGACCGTGCTGTCGGCGCTGCTGGGCTGGGCCGCACCCAACCTGGTGTGTTGTTGTTGTTCACCCACTGCTACCCCGCTCGCCGCAGATGCTCCCCACCTCCCGGCATGCCGCCTCTCCGCCTCCCTTCGCACCCCTCCCCGCTCCTCCTCCGCCCCCTGGCCACTGCCGCTGCCGTCACAGCGCCGAGCGCAGCGCCGCAGACTCCCCCCTCACACGTGTGCCACCCCCGCCACCCCTGTGGCCCCGCAGATCAGCAAGAAGTGGACCCACTACGGCGCCACCGCGCTCTTCTTCTTCTTCGGCGCCCGCATGCTGTACGAGGCGGTGACCAATGCACACGCGGGGGAGTCGGAGCTGGATGAGGTGGAGAAGGAGCTGCAGGTGGACAAGGTGCTGCCCGGGGGCCCGCCGCCGCCGCCGCCGCCGTCGCCGCGACGCGACGCTTGCTGCCAGTGCTTCGTGTACTGCTGCTTCGCCTCTGTGTGGCTGGCCTGGGGCGGGCAGGGTATCAGTGGATGGGCTGCTGCACAGGTGGATAAGGTGCAGCCCGAAGCTCGCCGCGGCGTGGCCGGGGCGCCTGGGCTGAACAGAACGGCAGGTGCTGCGC
Organism: Chlorella variabilis; assembly: GCF_000147415.1. Lineage (NCBI taxonomy): Eukaryota > Viridiplantae > Chlorophyta > Trebouxiophyceae > Chlorellales > Chlorellaceae > Chlorella > Chlorella variabilis. Next base: position 332,080 of record NW_005435060.1, read on the forward strand.
CGGGGCCACACACACACACACACACGCCCTCACACACGCACCCACACACGCACGCCCACACCGGGCGCCCCTCCCCGCCGCCCCCTGCCGCAGTCCTCCCCCAAGTCCCCCAAGGACAGCGGTCCCGAGTCCAAGGTGGGCGCGCTGCACCCGCTGCTGGCGGCGGCGCGCCGCTGCGTGTCGCCCATCCTCCTCGAGTCCTTCACCCTCACCTTCCTGGCGGAGTGGGGGGACCGCAGCCAGATCGCCACCATCGGTGAGAGCGCAGCAGCCTGCTCTCCCGCTGCCGCCCCGCTGCTGCTCCCTGCCGCCCCGCTGCTGCCTGCCGCTGCTGCTGCCTGCTGTGTGGGTGTGTGTGGTGGGGGGCGACCACTGGCCAGATGGCACCCCGCAAGAAGAGGGCAGCCTGCTCCGTCGGCGGCGCCACGGCCCACCCGCCAGCCGCCCTGCTGTCACGATTGTGCTGCATGTGGGATGTTGATAGTTGCCGCACCGCCTCACGGCTGCCCTCCTGGGCCTTCTGCTCGGCGTGCGCAGGCCTGGCGGCGGCCTCCGACGTCCTCGGCGTCACGCTGGGCGGCATCGTCGGGCACGCGCTGTGCACAGGTGGGCGGGCAGCCAGGCGCGGCTTGCTCGGTGGGCGGCCGCGACGTGCTTCCTGGTTGCTCCAGGACTCACCGGCACAAGGGCCTCACGACAGCTGGCCGGCGCTGCTCGCTCGCTGTTTGCTGCGCCCCTTACGGTCACCCCGCCTGCTGTGCCACACGCCCACGTGTGCAGGCGCGGCGGTGCTGGGTGGAAAGCACCTGGCCGAGCACATCCACGAGCGCATGGTGGCCTACTTGTGAGTGTCTCCCTTGCTGCTCCCTGCTGCGCTTCACAGCTGGCTTGTAGGCTGGCTGGCATGCACCGCGCAGTTGCCTGTTTGGCCTTGGCAGCCACGGTCAGCGGTGGGGTTTGCTGGGGCATGGGAGCGCACAGCTGCCCACCGACGCACCCTCAACTCCCTGCCGCGCTGCAGCGGCGGCGTGCTGTTCCTGCTGTTCGGCGCGCACTCGCTCTGGTCTGGCGTGCCTGAGTGAGGGGCCTGCTGGCTGGCGCACTGGGCTGGCTCCCGAGTCCTGGCCGCAGCGTGGCGCCAAGCCGCTCCACCTCCGCCACACACGCACTGGGCGGGTGGCGCTCGCGGCAAGCCACTCCAGCGTAGCACCACTCCATTTTATGCATTCGGTATCGCCAAATTGTTTCTGGAACTACTGCTGTTCGTTTCCTTAAGCGGGGAGCTGCGGCCCGCTGGCCGCCCTCGGGGCCCTCTCCCCGCCGCTGGGCAGCCTTCTATTCTCTCTCTATATGCACCTGCTCTTTGTAAGGCTCCACCTTCTAGGAAGGCTGTATAGACGGCACTGGGGGCTGAGGCAGCTGGGGGAGGGTGTGGCGGTGCGGTACGCGCCTCGGCGCCTGCCAACCTGGCGCCGCATTTGGGTTTCGCCGTATGCCTGCCTGCGCTCGCTCGCTCGCATTACTGTTGCACACCGAACCCGCACCTGGCCTCCTCCCGCCCCTTCGTCCTGCGGGCGGTGAGTAGGCAGGCTAACCGCCTGGCACCTGCCCTCCGTAACTGCAGCGGAGGAACTGCAGCACCCGTGAACCCAATTTCACAAGCGGCACTTGGCGCTCGGTTGGCGGGGCGTGCGTGCAGTTGGTGGCGGGTTGATGCCCGCTGCTGAGTGCCAGCAGAGGAGCCGCTCCAGCCGCTCGCGATGAGTAGCCTGCAGGCCCAGGAGCAGGTGGATTGGGCGGTGATTGGCTGCGCGGGTGAGTGTTGGCCGGCTGACAAGGTGCCTCTTGGCTGTCTCCCAGGCGCTGCTCAGCGGCTGAGCCGCCCCCGTTGCCCCTGCAGGCGCCACAGCGGTGCTGGCCCTGGCAGCCTGCGCCTACACCGTGCCCTGGCGGCGCCGCGCCGCCAAGGACCCGACACGCGGATCTTTCTCGCTGCTGTGGCGCGGCCGCGTGGCCCTCAGCCTGCTGTCAGCCGCCTGGGCGGTGAGCGCGCGCAGCGGCAGCACCCTTCTGCAGCTTTTGCCACCACCTGGCGGCTTGGATCACGCAGGGATGCGACTGGCGGTGTGCCTGTTCACTCTCCCGCTCCCACGCTGTCCTGCTCTGCCACGCCTGCGCTGCCGCAGGTGTCCCAGCTGCTGCGGGTGAGCATCCTCTGGGGAGCCAACTCGGTTGTGCTGCCCCAGAGCATCACCAGCTGGACAGGCGCGGGATGGATGTGCAGGTGTGTGGCACCAGCCAGCTTGCATGCATGCATGCAAAATGCCAGCCTCCGTTTCTGCCGCGCTCCACGACCAAGCTGCCCGCCCGCTTGCCTGGGCTTCCTTTGTCCCTCTGCTGCAGGATCTACCTGACTGTGTCGCTGGGCCTGCTGCAGCCCCTCTGCGCCTTCACAGCCCTGCTCATGCTCACGGCGGCGCTCAGGTGGGTCAGTTGGGATAGGCTGCTGGTGCTTGCTGCTGTCGATGCTCCAGTGCCGCACGCCTGCTGGGTCTCTCCTCAATGCTCTGTGCTTGCTGCTCCTGACCCTGCTGCTGACCCTGCTGCATCCCACCTGCCACCTGGCGCAGCCGGCGCCACCGGCCCGAGGCCGCACGCCACCCCAACGCCCGCCTGCTGGGCCTGGCGGCGCTGTGCACGCTGCCGGTGGCGGCGGTACAGTCGGTGATCGCTTGGCTGGGGGTGGCTGTGCAGTACCAGGGGAGGCCCATCGAGGCCTCACCCCGCTCCGTGCTTGGAATCTTTTTCGCCACCTACTGGGCAGGCAGCCCGCAGCAGTGCGGCACCTCCGACACTGACGTCGGCCTGCCCGCGGGCGCACCCGCCGGGGCCCAGCCTGTGATGCTGGCCTCCACGGAAGCGCCGGGGAGCGGCGGCGCGGCGCCGGAGGAGCCGGAGGAGCTTGGCGGCGGCGGCTGCACGGCCTGCGTGTTCCCTGCGGCGGCAGTGATCGCGCAGGGGCTCTTCACGCTGGCATTCCTGGCCGCGCTGTGGGTCACGTCGGCCCGCCTGGTGGCAGCGGTGCTCAACACGCGCCTCAAGCGCCGCGTGCGCCTGTTCCAAGCCGCCTATTCGCTGCTGGCTGTGGCAGGTGGGCCACCAGGGGCCAGCTGCCTGCACGTTCCCCACGTGTGCAAGCGCACTGCCGCCGGGCTGTGCATGCAGCGGCATGCCGACACCTTTGCAGCCTTCACGCTGGCGCCTGCTCATCTCCTTGCCTGTGCCCCGCCTGTGCTGCCGCCTCTGTTGCTGCAGGCGTGGCGGCCCTGGGCGTCAGCCTGGTGCGGGGCCCCTTCTCCTGGCTCAACATCGGCTGCTGGGCGGGGTATGTGGCGACAGTGGCGCTGACGGTAGCTCTAGTTCTGTGGGAGGTGGCGGTGTGGCCGGTGCGGGAGCTGCGGGCGGTGGACAAGGTGAGGAGAGTAGTGATGGGGGCCGTTGGGAGGGTTGGGGGTCGAGGCGGGGTTAGAGCAGCTGCTCGCTGCTTCGTTAGCACAGGTAGAGGCCGCCCCCCTGCCTGCTTGCGTGCCTGCCGGTGCTGACGTGCCGCCCCACGCGCCTCCCGTGAGTTGCAGCGCCTGGCGCTCTGGGCTGACGCCACCACCGCCGCTGCTCTGGCGGCCGCGGCGGACGAGGCGCTCGGCTCGCAGCTCGGCGGCGGCCCTGGCGGCCTCATCAAGGCGCACAACCGCTCGTCTGACGCAGAAGCGTATGTGGCGGCAGCGGCCACAGCGCGCACCCTGTCGGCATCGCGGCAGGCAGAGACGGCGCCGACGGCGCCCCGGCTGGCCCCGACCCTGCCGCCGGTGCCGCCGCCGCTGTCCCCGCAGCGGCAGGCGACGCTGAAGCGCCAGCTGAGCCCCAAGCGGCCTCCTCCGCGGCATCCCAGCCTGCTGTGGCAGCAGCAGCAGCAGCAGCAGCAGCAGCAGCATGCGCCACCAGCATCGCCATACCGACCCCCGCCGATGCTGCTCGCGTTCCCAACGCAGCTGGCGTCCCCATCCCGGCAGGCCTCTGTCGGGCAGCAGCTCTATCCCGCGTCGCCGGCGATGGTACCACCAGGGCAGCAGCAGCTTTACCCCTGAGCCCCAGAATGTGTACTATTGCATGCATGCCGGCACCGCTGCTGCTGCCCTGCTGGCTCTTTCCGTTGAAACCCAACTCCCCTGCTTCCACCTCTTACTGCTACTGGGCCCTTTTATCTGCTGATCCATCAGATGAGATGCCTGCATGGACTGCACAGATTCATAGCACGATTCACAACACGGATGTGCATATATGCCTCGCCCAATGAAGTTTTGTTTTTTTGTTGTTCTTCCTTCTAATCCCTCCCTCCCGCCCTTTTCAACTGTAGCATCCTTCAGGCCTGCCATTCTCTTGCGCCGGCACATCAGCGGTGCCTGCCCTGCTACACTCTCCTGCCCTGAGTGCATGCGCTTGCCACATGTCCCCTTCTCGATTCTTAGTTGTTCCCCGCTGTCTACCTCTCGATTCTGAGCTGTCCCTCTCGTTCTTGCATGCTGCGTTTGCTTTCTGCCGCTGTCACGTCTGGCCCAGAGACCCTTATTGGATGATCACATGAAAAAATGAGCGCCAGCTGGAGTGCGCCTGATGATGGCGTGCATTAGGGGGTACCAGCGTTCACCTTCGCATGCCGCGTGGAAATTGCCAGGCAGCCTTTGATTGGACATGTCTGTTGGGTGAGTTTGGGTGAACGCCGGTTCCGGTCAACCGTTGCCGCCTTGTTGCCATCCCCAAATAAGATGAGGCAGTCGGCTGGCCGGAGCCACCAAAGCGCTGCAGACTAGCTGGTTAGTGTTTGAGAGGCTGGGCTAGGCAGCTTGGCTGTCATCCCTACGTGCCTCTGTCACCTGGGCGGCAGTTCTGGCAGTACCCAAGGGGCATCAGCTCCCCGTTCCGGCCCGGGGCTGCTGCTGCAGGTACCAGTGTCACGCAACGGAGAGACCTCCACGCTCTTCAGACGGCAGCATAGTCGTGCGGATGCACCAGACATCCCTCATGCCTGAGGCTCGTGCCGCCCGCCCGCCCCTCCAGGCAGCTGCCGCCGCTGTCGGTTGGAGAGGTTGGTTGGTGGTGGCACATTTGACAGCATGCGCTCGCCTGGCTGCTGATCCCAGTTCATCAGAGTGTTCTGCATATTCCCACTAGCGGAGCCCCACCCAGCCAGCTCCCGGCAGCTGATTCAAGGCAGATGCATCTGCCGGCAGCCGCAGCCCGCCGTCGCCGTTTACCTCATCCCCTCACCACGCACAGCACGGCCCCTCATTTTTCGCTCGCTTCGATACGCTCTGCACTGTTGCAGGCCTGCATAGCCCGCCTGCACCGCTGCAAGCTGCGCTCCCGCCCGGGCTGCACTTGAAAGCCCCACCAGCCAACAGTGCAGCGGACCGGCGCCATGGACGCGGATGCCGACGTTGAGAAGGGCCACACCAATGGCTACAACCCTTCCGAGGGTGGCCACTCGCGCCCGGGCAAGTCGATGTCAAAGGCGCTCTCGAAGGCGTTCTTGTCGGCCGGGATGGTCGTGTCCGTCAAGGTAGGGCAGGTGGTGCACAATGCTTGTCCCAGGCGGCCGCCGTGTGGTGCCGCCAGCTGAAAGTTGCTTGCAGCGGCGGCGGCGCAGCCGTCCGTTGGCGCCTAACCTTACCTAACTCGCCCTTGGCCTCTCGTGCGTGCGTCGTGCTGGCCCCGAGCAGAATGTCACCTACACCGTGATCAACAGCCAGAACAAAAAGGAATCCATTAGCCTGCTGAAGGACGTGGGCGGCTACATCCTGCCCGGCGAGATGACGGCGCTCATGGGGTGGGCCCCCGCCCCGCTGTGCCGCGCCGCCGCACCAACATTCACGGCCAGAGCTGCCGGTGCTTGCCTTTCCTGAGCAGCAGGGATTACATCAAAGCCACATTGATTGTACCCTTCGCATTTTACTTCTAATTCTAACAGTAAACGTTGCGCGTCCCGCGCCCCGCATCCCGCCCGCCTCACTCCCGCTCCCCCCACTCTGTCCTGCAGTCCCTCCGGCTCCGGTAAGACCACCCTGCTCGACCTGCTGGCCGGCAGGAAGACTGTGGGGCACATGGACGGCCAGATTGCGTTTGCAGGCAACAAGCCGACCCCGCAGGTGCGCAGCCGGGGGGCACGGTCGCTGCCTTGCTGCGTTGTCTCCTTTGCCGCCGCGCCAGGCCTGCCTGTATGCCCCGCACCTGTCCCCTGCGCCTGAATTCTGTCCCTATGCCACCGCTTGTATTGTTTCTTGCAGTTCCTGCGGCGGTTTACAGGTGGGTGAGCGCCGTGGGCGCCGCCGCGCTGCAGGGCTCCGTGAGCGCGCTGTGCCCTGCCGCAAACGCCGCGCCCTGCTCCGTCCGCTGTCGCTCCCCTCGCAGGCTACGTGGAGCAGTTTGACACGCTGCTGGGCACTCTCACTGTCGAGGTGGGTGGCGGCAGGGAGGCCGCCGGCTGCACGTGCTGCCAGCCTGCCGGCCTGGGGGCAAGTGCCCCGCGGCCTGCACTTGCCGCCCGCCAGCCGCAGCCATGTGGAGTGCTCTCACACCCGCGTGCTCATCATGTGAACACCCAACGCGCGCCCCTCCCGCCTGCTCCCTCCCGCTCCCTCTCTGCTGCAGGAGATGCTTATGTACACTGCGGAGCTCAAGCGCCCCATCTCTCAGAGCCACGACGTCAAGAAGGCGGCGGTGGAGGAGCTGATTGACGTGCTGGCGCTGGAGGGCTGCCGCAACGTGCTCATCGGCAGCGCGCTTTCCAAGGGCATCTCAGGCGGGCAGGTGGGGCTGGGGCTGGGGCGCGGTTGGAATGGGGCGGGGTGGGGTGGTTTGGGGGCTGATGGCGAGGGGTGGGCTGGGCATGGCGCCGGTGGGAAGGGCTGCCTGGGCTGGCCTGCTGCTGCTGGTGCTACCTGCCGGTGCCGGAGCCGCGCTTGGCTGTGCGGGGCTGGCTGCAAGGGATCGGCCTGCGGGTGGGACCTTCTGTCTGGGCCCAGCTTGAGACCACGAGGAGAGCCTGGCAGCCAGCTGCGCGCGCTCCTCCTCTCACGCGCCTCCACCCTGCCCCCCCCCGCCCTGTGCCCCAGGCCAAGCGCGTCAACATCGGCATTGCACTTGTCACTAACCCGCGCGTGCTCTTCCTGGGTGCGCGCCGCCATCTGCCGCCGCGCCCACCTGTAGCTAGTTGATCCCGCTGCGGCCGGGGCCTGCCCCTGGGCGCCGCCGGCCGCGGCCGGGACGTGCCGCGGCTGCGCGTGCTGCCGGGCGCTGTGGCTGGTTTCCGTCGCCAGCCACAGCGGCGCTGCTGACCACCCAAACGCGCCTGCATGCCTCCCACCCGGGCTGGTTGCAGACGAGCCGACGTCGGGCCTGGACAGCTACACGTCCAACGAGGTGATGACGGTGGTGAAGCAGCTGGCCTCCCACGGCATCACCGTGTGCGCCACCATCCACTCCCCCACCCCCTACTGCTTCAACCTCTTCGACCGCCTCATGCTGCTCCTGCGCGGCTCGGTCGTCTATTTTGGGCCCAACGGTGGGCGCTTGTTTACTTCTGCCATGTTTTGTTGTTTGCCTTTGTTTTGTTGGTGGTCTTGCGATTTACCAGATGTTTGTGTGTTTTGTTTGACAGCCCCTGCTTTCACGCCCCGCCCCTCAGCCCTGCTGCCCCCCCTTCAACCACCCCGCGCCCCCTCCATGCCGCGCAGGCAAGCTGGCAATCGAGTACTTCCACACCCGCTGCCCCTCCATCGCGGGCATCAAGGAGGGCGAGAACGAGGCGGAGTGGATTGTGGACCTCACCACGCAGGTGCCCGGCTGGCGGGGTGAATGCTCCCGCTTGCTTGCTCCCGCTTCATGTGTTTACAGCCTGCCTTTCGACATAGACAACTTGATGCGACCCAGATGATAGCATGGGGTCGCGGCTGGCTGTGGCGGCCTTGCCCTTGCCCTTGCCCTTGCCCTGCTCTGGTGCCGCCTGCTCACACGCGGCGCCCCTCGCCTGCCTGCCCCACCTCCACCCGCCGCCAACTCAATCTGCAGGCCGACCGCCAGGGCCGCTCCGTCGACTTTGCCGCCGCCTTTGCGGGCAGCGAGCTGAAGGCTGCCGCCGATAAGGAGCTGGAGCAGCTGCTGGTGGAGGCGGAGGAGATGGGTGAGCGGGTGGCTGGCAGGGCGGGGTTCGCGGCGGGCAGGCAGCGCTGGGGCGCGCCTGGTGGGCAGGGCAGGCCCGCCGGCGGGCAGGCAGCAGCAGTACCACCACCTACCCACCCACCAACTCACACATCAACCCACGCACCTCCCCCTCCTGCAGACGAGGCCACAGAAAAGGACATGGCTGTGAAGCGGGAGACGGTGACGCCGTTCTGGTGGGCCCTCAAGACGCTGTTCAAGGTGGGAGTGGAGGAGGCACTCAGCGCCCGTGCAGGACCAGCTGCGGCCGGCCCTCCCCACCCCTCGCGCGCGGCCGCTGCTGCACGCTGGTCGGCTTTGCACGGGCATGCCCTGTCTTCCTCCTCACTGCATGTTGGCACTGCCATGCGGTACCATTCTGTATTCTGCAGTACCGTACCGCCAAGAACTACAGGTCCCCTGACTACCTGGGCCCACGCGTCGCCGACAAGCTCATCTTTTCGTGAGCAGGGCTGCCCCCTGCTTCCTGTGTGCCTGCTCCTCGCTTGCGGCCTCCTGCCCGCCTGCTCGCCGCATGCGTGCGGCCTGCTTGCCCCAGCACTGGCTCGCCAAGCTGCTGCTGCCTGCCGGCCTCTCGCCGCTCTCCGCGCTGGCCCGCTGATGCATGCCTGAGCCCGCCCGCCCGCCGCCCGCTGCCCCGCCAACGACACAAACGACCCTGCAGGCTGATCATTTTCACGCTCTACTGGAAAGTGGGAAAGAACATGAACCCCGACAACATCACCAACATCGCGGGTGCGAATAAAACTCAATTAGAACGATGCTGTATGGTGCATCGCTGTCGCCAGCCGGGCCGTCCCGCTAACCTGCTGCCGGCCGCCCCGCCCCATCCTATGCCTGCCTGCCTGCCGCTCGCGCCCCCCCGGTGCCATGCTGCAGCCGTGCTGTTCATGTGGGTGTGCCTTCCAGCCTTTGGCGCCGCCAGCTACGTGCCGGCCATCGTGCTGGAGCGCCCGCTGTTTGTCAGGTGGGGCGCCGGCAGCCGGGGGCCGAAGCTGCTGCCGTTGCTTGGGCAGGCCTGGGAGCGCGCCGCTGTGGCAAGCAGCAGAATGCGCTTCGGGCGCCCACACACCCTCCCTCACACACCTCTGGCGCCTCTGGCTCGCCCGTGCGTCCGCCTGGCGCCGCCCCCAACCCGCACCGCCTGACGTACCGCCCACACCAGCCTGTACCGCCCTCCTGTACCCCCACCGCCAGGGAGCGCAACGACGGCCTTTATCGCGTCATCACCTACCTTGTGGCCAAGATTTTGGAGGAGCTGGGCATCGCCCTCATCAACTCCATCGTGTTTGGTGAGCCTGCCGCTGGGTGCACCAGCCTGCCATGGTGTGGGCGCTGTCTGTGGTGCCTGGCCTCCAGCCCACCCCACCTGCCCGAACCAAGCCACCCAACCAGCACACCCCTCCACCACGGCCCCCGGCCCCGCAGCCAACCTGGTGTTTTGGACGGTGGCGCTGAAGGGCAGCTTCGCCATCTTCTGGCTCATCTACTTTGTCACCCTGTCCACCGGCATCGGTGAGGGAGCGAAGCATTAGGAACGACCCTCCCGCTGCATCCTTTGCCTCGCCCTATGCCTCGAGAGGGCCCGGCGGCGCGGCGTGAGCGAGCCCTCTCGCCTGATGCTTGCCCTACCCTCTGCTGACGCTGCCCATGCCCCCTCCCCTCCCTGCCCCTGCAGTGCTGGCCTACACCGTCGCCGCCCTCTCGCCCAACATGGATGTGGCCAATGCCGCCCTGCCCACCTATGTCGTGGTGAGCGGCGGGCTGCGGTGGGCTGGAGGCGGGCTGGCTGGGACCCAGATCGCAGAGGGAGTCGTGCTCTTCGGCCCGGGAGGGCGAGCCTGAGGCAGCTGCGCCACGCTTGCCTTGCGCACACACCAACACCCCACGCATGTGGCTGTGCACACGCCCATACCCAGAAACCGGCCATCATGGCTTACCCCTGCCTGCACCTGTCTTGTGCTGTACCGCAGTCCCTCCTCTTCTTCTCCGGCTTCCTGGTGCGCTTTGATGCCATCCCCAACTACTGGAAGGTGTGATGTTGGTTTTTGCGCCTCCTGTTTTATTTTTTGCCGCCGCCTGCTCTCTGCTGCCTCCGTGGCGCCTGCCTCCGCGGCTCGGCATGCACACTGACCACCCTGCCTCCCCGCACTGTCGCTGCAGTGGTACAGCTACATCGACTTCCTCAAGTGAGCGTCAGCTGCCTGGAAGCTGCTGCGGCGCCATGCCCAATCCCTGCACAGCGCCTGCCAGCTGCCAGGGGGGCCCGGCCAGGCCCTGCTGCCCTATCACAAGCCTGCTGCATCACATGCCCCGCCCAGCTGCGGTACCTTCACTGCCTGCTGCGTCACATTCCCTGCCTCTGGTTGCCTCGGGTGGTACCGCAGGTATGCGTGGGGGGCACTCATGAAGAACCAGTTCAACGGCGACCGCAATGTGCAGGTGGGCGGGGCAGGGCCCCAGGGGGTGGTGCCCCCCCTGGAGAGGGCAGAGGGCAGCAGGATGCTGGGGGGGTGGAGTCACACGGCAGGGAGGGGAGGAGGAACAGCGGCGGCAGCAGCGGCTGCGCACGCCACCTGGCCACGTGTGGCATGCAGGCGCTCATTGCTGCTTTCCTCTGCTGCCTCCTCCTTTCTTCCCCGCAGTTTGTGGAGGGCACCACCGTGCTGGACTACTACGGCCTGGCCGGCATCAACCCCTGGGTCTGGCTGGTCATCGAGGCCTGCTTCTTCATCAGTGAGCGGCTGCCCTGCCGCTGCCGTGCTCATGCCGCAAGGGGAGAGGCAGCAGGGCTGCGCTGCGCCGGCGCTGCGCCGTGCGCGGCTGTGCCGCGCTTTGCTGCTTTGAGAGGCGGAGGGGAGGACGGGGCCGGCGCCTGCTGGCCCTGGGCGCTGCCCTCGAGGGCCTGTTCACCGCGGTACCCATAGCCGTCCCGCCTGCCTGCCCATCTCCCCTCCCGTGCCTCCGCCTGCAGCCTTCTTCGGATTTGCCTTCCTGGCGCTTTCGTATGTGAGGCACGTCAAGCGGTAAACAACACAGAAAACGTGCTGCTGTGGCACAGCACCCTGGTGTATTTGGCTGCGGCAGCAGACCTGGGGCGTGCACGCCGATCGACACCGCCTGGCGCCGATGCCGCGACGTCGACGGCGGCGCGGGCTGCGCATCGCCCCGACCGCTGCCCAGCACGCCTCAACCGATCCCTTCCACCGCTCCCTGTGAGACCGCCTGCCTGGCCACCCGCCCCCACGCATGCCAGACCCGCCGTCCGGCCCTTTTGCAGCGCCCTGCGCCTGAGCAGCGCGCCCGGCCACGCTTTGCACCCAACCCATTTCATTCCACTCGGAGAACAGCTCCCCACCTTTGTGCTCTCCATGCCATTTTCCTGTCTCCCTCAGTGCCATCCGCCTTTCGTTTTGAATGCAGCGCTGCCCTCTTTCCCTGTGATTCTTTCCTCCCCCCGCACCCCGGGCCTCTGCCACCCCCGGGGCAGGCCGGTCGCGCTGGCAGCCCGGTGCCGGCACCCAGGCGGCGGCGGCTCTTGCCGCCGCCGCCCTGCTCCCCATGCCTTTACGAACTCAAACCCACTGCTCAGCCTCACGACCCACCAGCCGCCGCCGCGCTGCCCGACCGGTGCTTGCACCCGCCCAACTGCTGCCTGGCGGGACTCCGATACCGAACTTAGGTACTCCATTATTCTCTTCCCCATGTACATTCCAGCTACTGCCGCGTAACGAGTGGGCGCTCCCTTGAGTGGCAGTGTGACGTCAGGTGGCAGAAGGGGCGGCAGATGGGTCCTGTTGTCACATGGCTGCCGCAGCCGGGCCCTGTGGAAGGGATGCGGTGCTGCTTGCTGCCTGCTTGACACATGCCTGCACGGCTGGCCTCTGTTCGATGCAGTTGAATGGTTCGATCAGCCGAATGGCAATGGAGGGAGGGCGTGGCAGCAGTCCAAGAATTGTACAGGCAGTCCATAGTGGGGCGGCATTTTTGCCAGCAGCCTAGGACTGCCCTCACACCTTTACCTTTTACCTTTACCTCACAGGACTTCCTGCCGCCGTTTCATTTCATTCAGCGAGTCGCCTGAGCTGCGCACCACAGCCACCCATTCACTGCTCCAGACCCACAGGCGTATGCCACAGCCCCGACGGGCCTAAAAAAGGTAAAGGTGGGGAAGAGCCTCCACAAGCTTCACTTCCCGGTTTTAACGTCTAGCTTTAGACCATTATTTGATCTGCCCGACGCGCCAAGTGCAGTACCCCCCACTAGTAGTGAATGGGTCCCGGGGAGGCCTGTGCCGAAGCCTTGGCGATTCTATTAGGCGTTCCCGATTTAGGGACCCTAAACCCTAAATAGCCCTGGCTGTGGAACGGATGCAGATGGTGGGCAGGAGCGGCGCAGCGGCCTCGAGCGGGTGGCGGGCAGCATGCTGGCGGCACGGCGCCCAGCGCCGGCGCCTGCGCACACCGCAGCAGACCAGCCCACCGCTGAGTCGTCAGGTGGGCTCCTGGCCGCGAGGCGTTGCGGCCTCTGGCACCACCCACGGGTTGAAGCCGTGAAGGCACCAAATGCAATTGCCTTGCTCGCCTCTGCCTTTGCCGCAGATGCAGGCGTCCAGCGGCGCCCCGGGACCCTCGGAGCCGGCGCCGGCCCCCAGCAGCTCAGACCCAGTGCTGTTCGGCGAAGACGTGCTGACTGTACCCGGTGAGTTGTTGTGTTGATACAACACCAAATCAACATCTCCAGCGTAACGAGCCAACATGTTAACATTGCTGACCTGACAGCAACGTATGCATTGAACGACATGAACAAGTGCTAATCTAGATTCCAGATCTGGTTGGCAGCTCATGCACACGCGTCCCCGCCCTTCCTGTAAGCTGCAGGCAGGTACTTCTATGATGGCTTCACCTCCTCTGATGATGTCATGGCTGCCTTCTCAAAGCTGCGCACGGCCAGCCGGTACCCCCCCATCGAGGTGACGCCCGAGGCGCTCGAGGATCTCGAGGTGCAGAGAGTTAGAAGTGAGATACAGTTCAACGTGGCCCTTAAACTGTTTTGGATCGTTGCAGTAGCCCTGCCGCTGCTCGCATTTTTCAGCATGCCGCTGGCGCTGCCAGTGTTGGCCAGAGTTGTCATGCTGGGTGGTGCCGCAGCGGCAGCTGGCGCTCACCTCCTCAGCAGCTACATGATCAAGAAGCAGCGCCAGATTCTGTGTCAGCGCACGGTGGCCAAGCCCTCACAATGACAGACCTGCCAATGTTGTGCAGCCGTTTGTAAGAGCTGTGTGGGGCATGTGCATCCCAGACTGGGCTTCCAGTGGGGTGGCCAGCCCGGCCAACAAGGTCACGCTGTCCCTCTTCTCCACGCGCAAGCAGCGCGGGGAGCCGGAGCAGGCCGTCAGGCTGCGCTCCCTCCGGGCCGGCCGCCGCCCAGGGCTGCTATCCCTTCACCCTGCGACACCGGCCAGAAGGTGGGATACCTGCCGCCGCTGCTGACGTGGCGCGGGCGTGACCTCCCATCTGCCTGGCCGTTGCGCCCGCCTGCTGTGGCTGTCGTGCCCGTGCTGCGCCATGCTGCGCCACGCTGCAGCCCCAGGCAGCGCAAGGCAGCCGGCTCCCATGCCAGCCGCCCCCCTCCTCATGGGATGCCCTGCTGACCTTTGCCTCTCCCCTGCGGCCCGTGCCTCTGGCTGCAGGTGGGTGTGGTGATCACCAGCGGCAACCTGCCCCAAGCCCTGGTTATCCCGCCCAACCGCACCGCCACGCTGCAGGTGCTGGCGGGCAGCTCCCGGCTGCTGCAGCCGCAGCCCTGGAGCGCCGAGCAGTGGCCCTGGGTCAGCGTGTTGGCACTGTGTGAGGCAAGGGCGGAGTGGTGCGGCTCCAGCTTGGAGTGGTGCCGCCGCCGCCGCTGCGGGCCCCCAACAAGCGGCCCCGCCCGCCGTCGCGCACGCCCAGCCCGCCGGTGTAGGCGCTGGTGCCGCGCCCGCCCCAACCCCCGGCGGCCCCGGCAGTTGGGTGAGCTGCTGCGGGCACGGCCGTGCAGCCCTGGCCTGCCTCAAAGGCTTGAAGCATGCTGGTGCAAAGGCCGGAGGCGGTTGTGCCGGGCTACTCCGCCAGCCTCTTGATGCAAGCGCTCCTCGCCACTGGCACAACGCTCCGTCCTTTACCCCCCCGCTGGCCGGCATGAGATGCAGGTGCTTCCCCAATGGGAAGGCCTGCTTTGCGGATGATGACTGCTGCAAAAGGCACCGCGCATGGGAAAGCGGTAAGACGCACACATGCAGGCCGGCCCCGGATGATGAGTGAGCAGCCAAACAGGACCCTGTCCCGCAACCCTGTCACGGAAACGTCGTCGACGGGTTGGTGTTGAACCAGCTCTGGTTTGCTCGACAGGGTTGCTGCCGGGGCACGCCGTGCCGACCTGGGGAAGCGCTCTTGCTCGCTAGCTGCCATGGAAGTGCAGACAAGGTGGCGGTCAGGCGTGCGCCTGTGGGTTGGCGCCGCTTCTGGTAGAGCTGGCATGCTGGATGAGCGGATCAGCGCCGGGTTCTTTCTTTTCTGCCATGGGCTCAGTTTCTTTCTGGTTTGCATGCTGAGCATACTGTGGCGTCGCTTAGACTTGACCAATTGCAAGTTTGCTGGGGTGTAGACATGACAATTGAGCTAATTGCAATGAAAGCGGACGGCGACGATAAACAATGAAATGGGCATAAATTCAACACATGCACTCGATGGTGACATTCGCGGTTTATATATGGACATGGGGTGTCGGGTGTTGGGGTAGGCAGGGCACACACACACACACACAGGCCTGCTCACGTGGGGCTGGCACGAATTGACATGAGACAAGCCGATTCGTGGGGAGAAGCAAGAGGCGCGCGCTGCTGCATGCACGGCGCAGCGCCCAGAACAGATGGGTCGCAATGGCGCAAGGACACAGGGCGGGGGCGGCAAGGGGTGGGGAGCAGAAGGTAAGGGCAGGGAGACGGTGGGGCACGGGTAGCTGGCTACTGCTCTAGACGGACAGGACAAGATACGGCTCTTCACTGGAAGGTGGAACGGTCTACTCTAAAAGGTACAGGCGGTGTGCACAGCGGCATACCGCGCTACGGCGTTCTCATGGCGAGCGGCGCCGGCGTGCTCTCGGCACGCGCCTCAGGCGTCTGCCTCGTCGAAGCTCAGAAAGATGCTGGCTGCTGACATGGGCTCCCGAGGGCCCTCGCTGCCGCGGCCCCGCCCCAGGGCGCCGGGCAGGAAGGGCGCCACATTGCTGGCCTCCACCTCTGCCGCCGCCGAGGCAGCCGCCCCGGAGCTCGAGGCGGCGGCCGCCGCGGCGCCGATGCCGCCGCCGGCGGCGCTGCCGGCGGCGCGGGCGCCGTCGAGGCCCGCCGCCACTGCCGCGGCGGCCGCCGCCGCCGCCTCCCTGGCCGCCCGCTTGCTGCTGCCCGACTGCTCCAGTATGTCGCTCAGCCCAAACTCCAGCTCGCGGCACATGTCGTCCAGCGGGAGAATGGAGAAGGGCTCCTCAATCGCCACTGCGCAGCAGCAGCAGGCGAGGCAGCGCGAGCGCAGGTTTGCATGCATCGGCGGGCGGGCCGGCGCGGCTCTGGCTCGAGCGCAGCGGGGAGGCAGGCTCCGGCTGGGCGCCAGGGCGGAGGACCGGGGCCCGCTCCGCATCGGCGCCGGGCCAGAACACCTCGAGCAAAAAACAGGCGGATAGGGACAGGACAGCTGGACAGGGGGGAAGGAAGGGCATGCCCCGCGCCGCCGCCCCGCTTGCTCGGCTCACCCCCAATCTCCTCAATGCCCAGCAGCAGGAAGGAGATATCACGGTGAGCGGGATGGTGCCAAAGCCGCACTGGGACCAGAGGCCCAGCGGCAGAGCGGAGAGCCAGATGACCATGAAGCGAGAGGAGTGGCTGCAGGCGGGGGGGGGGGGGGGCAGGGGGGGGGTTGCTGGCACATGCCCGGGTGCATGGGCGAGTAGGTGGGTGAGGCGGCGGAGGGGGATGCAGCGGGGTGGCTGTGCGCAGGGCGGGGCTGCGAGCGTGCGCATGAGCTGGAGCAGGGGCAGCCAGGCGGTGTGGCCCGGCAGGCGCGCCGGCAGGCAGGCACGCAGCCCACCTCCCTCCCACAGGCCCTGCCTGGCTCACCGGGTGTATGAGAGCGGGATGGGGGTGCGCAGGATGCGCTCGCAGCGCCCCGCGGCGTCCTGGAAGCAGCTCAGGTTCTCGTCCACCCTGCATGCGCGGCCAGGGGAGGGGAGCGGGCGCACGAGGCGGGCGTCGAGCTGTGCATGCAGGGCAGGCCGCCGCGCATGCGCGCACCCCTCCAGCCAAAAATCAGGTTGGGCAGCTGGCGAGGTACATGCTGAGCCAGGCTGGCAGGGGCAGCAGCACTAGTACCTCAACCCTAAAACAAGTTGGTAAAAAAGAAGGGAACCTGGTACCTTTGGTGCCCACCTGACTCGCTGCGCGTCGCGCAGCGGCGCCGCCTCTGCCAGCTCGCTGAGCACGGCCAGGGCAAAGGAGGGGCGGTGCTGGGCGCCCAGTAGCAGCGCCAGCTCCTGTCCCGTCAGCACCTCCCTCAGCTCAGCCTGCACATCCGAGTCCTCCGTCAGCTGGGCCTTGAGGGAGCGGGAGAAGGCGACCAGCCACCTGCGCAGGCAGCGGCAGCGAGAGGAGGGTCGGGAGGCGAGAGGGGAGGGTGGGCGGGGCAGATGGCCGTGGGCTGGGAGGCGGCCGGCGCGCAGCGCAGTGGGAGCAGGTGTGAGGCCAGCCAGCGCAGCCAGCCTGGCGCAGCCAGCCCAGCCGGGCGCAGGGAGGCAACGGGCTGCGTGGCGGGCGCGCCGGGCAGGCGGCGCGCGCACCTGCCGGCGGAGGCCGCAGACAGTGCCGCCTGGCGCGCGCCGCCGTGGCCCGCGCTGGAGTGGGAGGCGGCGGCCAGCAGCTGGCGAAGCGTGTCGCGGGCGCGCGTCTCGATGTCTCCCCACGCGCTCACAGCCTGCTGCCACCGGTCGTACGACGAGTTGGTCCTGCAGGCGGGCGGGGTGGGTGGGATGGATGGCAGCTCAGGCAGGCAGGCAGGCAAGGCAGGCGCGGCAGGTGGGATGGATGGCACCTCAGGCAGGCAGGCAGGCGAGACAGCGCAAGGGATGCGAGGGAGAGGAGCAGCCGAGGCGGGGCGAGGCGGTACGCATGCAGGGGACGGCTCATCCTGTGAGCGCGGCCCCCTCCCACGCGCATGCCGCTGCCAGCCCCGCCGCCCTGCCGCCGCCGCCGCCCTGCCGCACCTGAAGACGAGCAGCAGGCCTAGGGAGGAGGCTGTGATGTCAAAGGGCAGGGACGGCATGATGAAGGTGGGTAGGAAGCTGGGCAGCCACCCGTCCTGCAGGCGACAGTGTCGGGGCCGTGGCGCGGGGCGTTGGTCAGCCAGGGCCACACGAGCGCGGCTCCCTCCCCAGCCTGCAGCCTGCGAGATTAACCCAGCCCAGCCCTTGCAACGCAGCAGCACAGGGGCGGCGGCACGGGGGCGGCGCGAAGCGGGCGGCGCAGCGGCGGCGGCACCACGGCGCGGCGCGGCCACCTGCAGCGCCTGCTCATACACACAGACGATCGTGGCTGTGGCGCAGGAGGAGAGCAGCGGCTGGGCCAGGCCCCGCACAATGCGTGACTGGAAGATTCCCGACATGTGTCGTACCTGCATCCATGGCAGGGGGAATTGCACGGTACGGTACTTCTGTTAGGTGTGTGAGCCAGCAGAGGCAGGCAGGAGGAGGGGTGGGGCGTGTGGGAAGGTGCCAGCCGGGGCATGTGCTTGCCGCGCCAGGGCAGGCAGGGCGGGCCCGGCCGCTGGCGAGGCGGCACGCGCGCCGGGCGGGGGTGGGGTGGGCTCACGTAGCGGGAGGTGGAGCGATGGAAGGCCCAGCGCCGGAATGTGAAGGTGGAAAGCTCCCGCATGTGCCTGCGGCAGGCGGCAGGCAGCAGCTAGCCTTAGGCATGCACACGCGAGCGCAGCTCATGCAGCAGGCAGGTGGCTGGCGGGCTGCAGGCAGCTTGCAGGCAGCGGCGGCAGCCCGGGCCGCTCTTACCTCCGCCCCTGCTCCTTGTTTTCATCCACCTCCAGCACCCCGGTGGCATCCTCCAGGCTCCAGGTGTCCTCCTGCTGCGGGCGCGGGCGCGGTGGCGGCGGCTGCGGGCTGAGCGCCAGGGCATCTGCCAGGCGACCCGGCGGCGTGTAGTCGACGACGCCCGCGCGCGGCCGCGCCGCCGCCGCCGCCGCCGGCCGGCGCGCCGCCAGCTTGCTGCTGCCGCGCCTCAGCCGCTCCGAGCCAGCTGCCTGGGCCGCCCGCAGCGAGGAGGGCAGCAGCAGCGGGCTGCTTGTGATGGCCACATATGTTCCACACGGCATCGCGAGAGGGGGAGCCCCCGGGCGGGCGATTATGATGCAGGGCTCGTTTCAGACGTTTAGGGAGCGGGCCGGGGCTTTCGAGGGGAGGTGCGGGCGGCGGTGTGCCTCCTCACGATTGAGCGCTGCAGGCGACAGCCAGAATATGTAGTCTTACTTCTGTATCCAGAAATGGCGGTTGGTAACGCGGAAGTCGGACTCGGCATTTCGGCTCACAGTTGGCGGGACCTGCCGTGCGTTGAAGCATGCAGGCATGGACGCGGTTTCTGTTGCAAACTGTCGGCTTCTGGAAAGCCATGCAAGTAATCGCGTGTCTCGCTTGGATCGACGCTGCAAGGCGGCGCCCCGCGCCCAGCCATGCATGTCTGACCGCTTGGCCTTCAGTGCGCCGCCCTCCAGTGGGCAGGATAGTACCCGAGCGTCAGCAATACATTCACCTGCTGGATCAACAGTGGCATTGGGGATGCCGTGCCACCGTCCTGGGGGCAGAGGTGGATCGGCTGAAACAGCTTGTAACGGCAGCCAAGCCCTGAGAGCAGTGGCGTTGGCCGGCTGGCAGCGCCCCAGAGGCACCAACTTGCCATATCAATGAATGCCGAGGATGAATCTTCAAGCAATTTGGACGGCTCTCAACGAAGGTCGGCAGGGGTGTGTGGACGTCCGCCGTCACTGCACGCCGCACAGTTTGCTGCCCCGTGTGGCTGCAGCGCTCCGAGTGATGTGTGCTTCAGCTCTGCTTATCATCAAATCAGTAGAAATGCGCTCCACTGGTAGATGTTCTCCCGCCAGTGACCAAAATCGCAAGGACCCAGCTGGCAGGCGGTTCCCACCTTGGTGCGGCCCTCCTGCCATTCCGGAGCCTTTCCAACAATGCAGGATGACGGTAAAGATCGCATCAGTGCTGCCTTGCAGTCAAACGATGCCACCGTCTTCATAGCCAGCATCTCCTCGGCGCTGCGGGACAGCCGGGCGGCCTTCCCTCTGCTCAGGAGGCACCTGGGGTACCTGATGGTGCGTGTAGGCACGATCGCTCGCCTGGACGTGGAAGGAGGGGTGGCCGCCGCCGCTCCCGCCATGCTTCCCCGCTCCGCCGCCTCATGCTAGTCAACCCCTCTGCCGCAATGCTTGCAGGCCAGCACCAGTGCAGAAGACACCGGCCATTTCGTGCTGGCATGCATAGAGGCAAGCCTTCGGGTGCTGCGGCATTGCTGGGCTGGGCACCTGGCGCTTTGGCGCCGCGGGCCACTACGGTTTGGCAACACGTCGTTCCCTCTTCGGGCTGCCCCCCGGTGTGCAGGAGGGCCTGCGCGATACCGACGTCAGCCCCGCCATCTGCCACCTCATCCTTGACACAGTCAACGAGGTGGAGGGGTGGAGGCCCGCGGCGGCGCCGCCCGCCGTCGCCACCCCGGCCCCTGCCGCTCCCTCGCCCCTGCGCGCCCGCGCCGCCGCCGTGCTGCTGCGCTGCTGCGCCACGCAGCCGCGCCTGGCGGCCAAGCTGGCCGCCACCTTCGGCCTCACCGAGCGCGACCTGTCTGCCGCACAGCGGGCCCAAGCCTTGGATGCCATCTCCGCCCTACTGGACGCCGCCGCCACCTCGGCGAGCGGCGTGGCGCTGCTGCTGCATTTCCCAGGCCTGCGCCGCCACTTCCATATCGAGGCGGTTGTGGAGGACCTGGTGCTTTCCAGCCAGGACCAGGTGGCGCTGCGGCTGGCGCGCGAGCTGGGCAGCCGGGAGGTGCAGGTGGGTGCTGCGGCAGGGTGGGTGGTGGGTGCTCCCGTGTTTGTGTGTGTGTGTGTGTTTCACATGGTGGAGGCCTGCATGCTCGGCTGGCCAACAGGTTGGCAAGAAGGAGTGGCGGAACAGCCTCCTCCCGTGGAGCGACCTCCTGCCTGCTTGCACCCCGCATCCCGACAGCCGCTGCTGCCACCTTGTCCCCATGCCCGTCCGCCTGCCCGCCTGCCCGCCTGCCTGCCTGCCCGCAGATGTTGCTGGTGGACTGCTGCCTGCAGTACGGGCAGCTGCGTGTGGCCAACAGCGCGGTAAAGGACTTTGGGCTGCAGGTGCGGGCAGGCAGCTGCCTAAGCCGCTGCTGACACCAGAAAAAACTCCCAAACCTCCCCGAGCGCGGGCCTGCTCACCTGCCTGCCTGCAGCTCGAGTTCCCCAACGTGGAGCGCCTGCACAAGACCAAGCAGCTCGAGAAGATGGTCGGCAAGGGGCTGTGGGGGGTGAGCAGCCAGCACCATCAGCGGTGGTGCTGCACGCTCCGCCCCGCTGCAGTCAGCCCAGCTGCAGGAGGCGCCGTGGCGCAGGCTGCGGTGTCCTGGCGCGGCTGCTTGGCGTGCATGGCATCGGAAGCGGCGCATGAGCGTGCCCGAAGCGGGCACATGAGCCTGGCCGAAGCGGCTCATGCTGCGGTACATCCCGCTCCGCTACCTGCAGGTGGCCGCCACGTATGTGGGCGAGGATGACGAGCTGCAGCGCAGCCTGCTGACCAGCATGCTGGCAGCTGGGGAGCTGAGCCTGGCGCGGCAGCAGCAGCAGCTGTTTGGGCTGGAAGCGGAGTTTCAGATACACCCAGAGCGGCTGGCGGAGGAGCAGGCGGCGCGGCGGGAGCGGTACCTGCAGATGCCGCTGCCGCCCGGGGCGCTGCACTATGTGCAGTGCGCGGGCGGGCTGGCAGCCATGGCGCTCCGCCTGCAGGCGCTGCTGCGGCAGCCCACCAGGCACGGCGCGGCGCACAGCCCCGCCGACGCGACAGCAGATGCCGGCGTGGCAACGGCAGCACCGCAGCAGCAGCAGCAGGCGGACCAGCGGCAGGCGGCGGCACCAGGGGGCCGCCAGGACGGCGTCCCTGCTGCTGCTGCTGCAGCAGCAGCTTTCGCCGGCGCCCACGGCGATGAGGAGCTGCTGCCTGTGCTGGGCCTTGACCTGGAGTGGCAGCCAGACGGCGAGAACAGCTCCCCCCCAAGCCTCCTGCAGATCAGCACAGGTGCGGTATGATGGACAGCCCCGCCTCCTCCCCTGGCGTGTGAAGGTGGTTTGGCGCGGTCAAGCTGGTTTGGCAAGCTGGTTTGGCACCTTGCAGGCTGCGCCGGCTCTTTCCAGCTGGCGCCTGCCTCAGACTGTTGGTCCCCCCGTGCCAGCCAACCCTCTTGCAGACGCAGAGGTGTGGCTGGTCGACTTGCTGGCGCTGACGGGGCGGGAGGCTGGCGACGCGCTGGCTGCCGCCATCGTGCCCGTGCTGTCTTCAGACCGCGTGTACAAGCTGGGCTGCGGCATCGCCTCTGACTTCAGGAAGCTGGCGAGGCACCACCCGGCCGCCTTCAGCCTCGCCCGCGGCTGCCTGGACCTGTCAACCCTCTGGCGCTCCTGCCACATCGAGCAGAGTGGGTCCGGGGCTGGCCGGGTGCTGCCACGGGTGCTGCCGCGGCGCTGCCGCCCGCTGCCCAGCCAGGCTGCCCAGCCCATCCAGCTTCTGCCATGCAATTCCCCTCCAAACCGTTTACGGTGCCAGCCTTTGTATTGCTCTCGGTGGATGCCCCTCCCATGTGCTCGCTGCTGGCGCCTGCCCTCTCCCTCCCACCACCCACCTTCCCTCCAGCGGGCAAGCGCTCCACCGCGGGCTACAAGAAGCGGGTGGGGGAGGTGTCGCTGAGCGTGCTGGCGCAGTCGGTGAGCCTGTCAGCCCCCACCCCACACACACGCACACGCACACACCACCCTGTTTAGTTGTTGCGGCCACACCACTGCTGGCAGAACCTGCGCTGCGCTTCATTCCAGCGACACACGACGGCCCAACACGGAAGCACCGCGTTCCTGCTGCTTTGCTCCCCTTGCCTGGCTGTGTAATGCCTGGTCTGCCTGCCTGCCTGCCTGCCCTGCCCTACTGGCTGCAGGTGCTGGGCAAGCCGCTGGACAAGAGCCAGCAGGTGAGCGACTGGGGACGGCGCCCGCTCAGCTCCCAGCAGCTGGAGTATGCGGCACTGGATGCCCACGCCGCCGTGCTGATCTTCCGGGGCATGGGGCAGCTGCACCACCCGTACCGCACACGCCAGGGCCTGGCCCTCCACACCTTCTGCTACGACTCCCGCCACGGCGGTACCACCGGTACCGCCTTCGCCGGCGACGACAACGGCGGCCCCGGCAACGGCGGCCCCGGTGCCGGGGCCGGCGGCGGCGGCTGCCCAGGCGCGGGCCATGGGCGCAGCAGTAGCGGCGTCGGGCATGGCAGCGGCGCGGCGCCTGGCAGCTTGGGCGGGCAGCAGAGCGGCGGAGCAGGTGGTACTGCTGCTGCTGGCCGAGGCAGCACCGGCAGCAGCGCCTTTGCTGGCCCGACAGGCAGCAGGAACGGCGGCGGCGGCGGCGGCGGCAGACCTAGCCCCAGTGCGTGCAGCAGTCCCATGGGTGTTTTGCCGTGGCACCTGCTGGGCCCGGCAGCCTGCGGCGGCCGAGCAGCAGTGCGGCAGCCAATGCTGCGGCAGGTCTGGGTCGCGGCACGCTGCCTGCGCAGCCTGCGGCACCCCAGGAATTCAGCAGCGGGAGGTGCACCCGGGACCTGGCGGCTCGGTGTGCTGCGCAGGCTGCCGTGCCGCAGCGTCCAGATCCATGCCCGCCTGCTGTGCGCGACGATCTATCTTCTGTGAACTGCAATTGTACACCTGCACATCCTTTGGCACTGCATTTGTAATCTCTGGGCATTCGGGCGGCGGCAGCCGCGGCCAGCTAGCGGTCAGCTGTCGCCCCCCAGAGGCGGGCACGACATGCCTTTGGGCGGGTCGATCGGTGCTTGTTGCACTGCCACGCCACTGCTTCCCGCTACTGCACGCACTCATTCACAGGCCTTGCAGAAGCCGACTGTCCCGCCGCGTTTCGAGTCGGGCAGCACATCACCCCGGGCTGCCTGCGACCAATCGGCATGCACGCAGTGGCGGCAGCTGGCTTGCCAGCCGCACCAGGGCGCTGCGCGGCGGCGGCAGCTCCCCCGCTGCCGTGGCGGCCTCGCCGCTTGTCGGCGGTTCGAGTCGGCCGTGCCTGCCCAGCCCCAACCCGCCAGCAGCGACCCCGGGTCTTCGCGTCCGCTGCCTCAGACAGCGCGCAGGAGCGGGGGAAGGAGCTCAATGCCAGCAACGGCAGCGGCAGCGGCGACGATGCTCGCAGCAGCGGGGACGAGCTCGCCGCCGCCAGGCGCAAGGCGCGGCTGGCCCAGGAATCCATCGACGAAGACGCGGCAGAAGGGGTGTACGATGCGGTGGGTGGGTGGTGGGTGGGTCCCCACGGCTGCCTGCCTCCACGGGAACTTTCCAACCCAGCCTGCCTTGCCTGCCTCCACCCTGCACCTGCCTGTGGCCTCCGCACCTGGGCTGGCACGCCGGTCCTCCACCCCACCCATGCGGACACGTGCCTCTGCCCCCTGCAGAGCACCAGCTGCGACTCACAGGAGCTGCTGCTGGATAGGGACCCTTACAAGGAGGAGTCGCGCAGGTGGGCTGGGCTGGCATGCTGGCAAGCCTGCTGGCCACAGGGCCAGCCCAACAACTGTGGTTGAAGCTGGCTGGCTGACCTTTGCCTTGCCCCGCGGCTGGTCCCTTGTTCGCTCCGTGGCGGACAGCCTGTGGCTCTGCTTGATGCACCACACTTGCAGCTGTTCCCATCCCTTTCCGCTTCCCTGCTTGCACGCAGGTACTTTCGGACGGTGTTTGACTTTGACCGCTGGGCGGCGCACCGCAGCACGCGGCGCTACCTGCGCCACCTGCTGGGCATCCACAGGGTGCGCGCCGCTGCCGCTGCCTGCTGATCACAACACATCGCTGCCTGTCTGCTGATGCACATGCACGCACCTGCCTGTCCGCTGCTACTGCTGCCAAAGTTGTGGACAGCCTCTCCATCTGGTAGGGGCAAGGCCACAGCCGACGCCCCTTGTGCGTGCATGACCATCCTCTCACGCCCCGCCCACCATCTCCCCCCACTCCCTTCAGAGCCGCATGGTGCGTGGCCTGGCTGCGCCTCTGCTCTACATGGCAGCCCTCACCTCCTCGGTGGCCCTCTACCACACGCTGGCGGAGGTGTGCTGGCTGCCTGCCTGGCAGTCCCCTGCCTGCCTGCCCGCTTGCCTGCCGTTTCACGTGTACCTGGGCATGGGAAGCTGAGCAGGCGCCGCAGCGGGCCGCGCGGTCCCACCTCGCCCTTTCCTCCCAGTCCTGCCACCGATACCCTGAGCTGCTTTGCTCCCTGCCGCATGGCTCCCTGCCGCATGGCGTTGCATGCCTGCAGGCGGGCATGGTGCCGGAGGTGGCGTATGCGTTTCAGATACGAGCCAACGAGCCCTTCACCCTCTCCTCCTTCGCCCTCTCCCTCCTCCTGGTCTTCAGGTGGGGCCCCTGCCTCGGTGGCTGCCGCCCGCTGCGCCCACCACCTCCTAGCTGCTGCCTCCCTCCTCCGGCACACGCCCACACGCTTGACCGTCAGCGCACCTCGGCTGCGCTAAACTGGCTGGCTCGCCACACTGGACGCCCCCCTTGGCTGGCGCAGGACAAACGCCAGCTATTCTCGCTGGCTGGATGCCCGCAAGGCGTGGGGCCAGGTCGTCAACCGCTCCCGAGACCTGGTCCGGTGGGTGTGGCCTGCGCTTCCGCACGCAGCCAGACCCCTGGGCCCGCCCCTCCCACAGGCAGCATCGTGTTCGGCCCGCTCAGCCGCCCCCTGCATTGCATCAGGAGGTGCTATGCGTGATAAAACAACAGCGCCACCATGGCACATTGTCCTGTGTCTGGCTGCAGGCAGGGCATCACGTACATCCCTCGTGACCAGCCGCTGCTG